>NC_137194.1:14254817-14272317 GCF_960531495.2 Zeus faber | reverse complement strand
TTTCCTTCTTTCCTTCCTTCCTTTCTTCTTTCTTTCTCTCTTTCTTTCTCTCTTTCTTTCTTTCCTTTTCACCAGATCAAAGCCTTTGCCATTTCTTCTCTTCAGAGCTCAGCATTAATACTAATGGTGCTGGGAGCAAAGGAATAAAGCGTTGGGATAATTACCCAGCAATCACTGCAGCATTCCGCAACCGAGGGGGGCAGAGATAGGGCCTTGAGCCTAAAGAGCACGGACGTGGATCAACTCGGCCAGCACACGTACACACACACACACACACACACACACACACACACACACACACACACACACACACACACACACACACACACGCATGCCGGCACACACGCTTGCACACACACACACGCACACACAACCTATTCTGCAATCTGTCTTCATTGAGCGGCTCTGGTTCTGCTTGACTTCTTAGCCTCTTCCCATCCTTTTTTCTTTGGAGCCAAACAGAAAAGAAAGACTGCTTCCCTCTTAAAGTACATTCTTATAGGTGTGTGTGTGTGTGTGTGTCAAAGTACAGTTTTTGTTCTTTATAGGTTCTTTATCGGGATGCAGCCGTGTGTCTCTGTTTGTGTAAGAGGATGTGTGCCGGTGTCTAATTGATATGTATGAAGGCAGTGGAGAGCCTGTGTGTGAGGAATGTGTAGGAGGAGAAAGGGAGGATACCTACATGTCATGTGTGAGCACTGTGTGGAGCCCCGGCTGTCTGAAAAGGGCCCAACATCTACGATAACAATCGCAACTGTAGTGTGTGTGTGTGTGTGTGTGTGTGTGTGTGTGTGTGTGTGTGTGTGTGTGTGTGTGTGTGTGTGTGTGTGTGTGTGTGTATGTGTGTGTGTGTGTGTGTGTGTGTGTGTGTGTGTGTTTGGCTGTATCTCATATGTGTGTGTGTGTGTGTGTGTGTGTGTATTTGATTGTGTGTGTTTGGCTGTGTCTCATACGTGTGTGTGTGTGTGTGTGTGTGTGCGTGCGTGCTTGCGTGCTTGGTGCGCGTGCGTGTGTGTGCGAGTCTCGCTAATGGCACAGACTGTCTTTGTATTGCTAAACACATGCCGATGGTTAGCAGCAGAGCGTATGTCAGGCGACAGAGCGGAAGATGGCGGAAGAGTCACGGGCCCAGCTCCTAATCGGAGTGAAACCGTAGAGAGCCCCGTCTCTCCCGCTCCATTCCAGTCCCACGTCCAAAAAGTCATTTTTCCATGACTGTATGACAAGCGCAGAAAGGCTTTGCCACTAGCAGATGCCGTCAGAGGCACGGTCGATTTCTAGCCCAGTGCTCGGGTTATTCAGCACAAGCTGGCACCACAGGTAGAAGGAGCGAGGGAGCAGCACTGGAACCACAAATTAAGGCCGGCAACTGGCACAACATTTTATTCTTGAGCTCATGGTCCCAGTCCTCCCAATGTGATCAGAGGAGGAGAACAGAATGAGCCTTTATTTTTTTTATTTTTTTTTGTGGTTTGATTGGTAAGAAATAATTCTATTTTATGGCCTTAATGCTATTTTAAGCCCCTTTGACATTTATCCCAGGAAGAGGGGGGAAAAAAAATTCTTCAAAGGAGGTTGTCTGACAGAAACAAAGAATGACTGAAACTTTTCCTCATTAATGAAAACAGTGGGTAAAGGATTTCAAAACCTGAGCATCACCCTCTGACCCATCCCGCCCCCCTCTCCTCCCCTCTCTCGGGCACGACTCGTCTTATGAAGTCATTGTGTTCCGTCGTTCCGCTCGATAACGGATGAGTAATGAGTCCTCGGGCGAAGGTAGCATGACATCAGGAAGGTCACTCGAGGGGAATCGAGGAGAGTCCGTGTCGTTTACCACTTTGTCCTTTTATGATCCCAATCAGAGGACCCAAAGGACGGGGCCGTGAGAGTGTGTGTGTGTGTGTGTGTGTGTGTGTGTGTGTGTGTGCGTGTGTGTGTGTGTGTGTGCGTGTGTGTGTGTGTGTGTGTGTGCGTGTGTGTGATCATATTCAATGAACAACCGCCTCTTAGCTCCTCTTGACTGGTTGACTTTCAGCGTGTGTGATGCTCCTAAAGCATTGAGCCTCTGTTGTGACGCAGCGGACAGGATGTACTTGAGTGTCTTGCGAGTTAGAAGGTCTGGTGTGTGGTTCAAACTTGAACCTTTTCGCCGCTGGAAAGGATCTGTGCGTTTTCGTATCGGTGCTGGTTCCGGATGTGATCGACCAAGCAGATTTTTATCAGCTGCTCAGTGACGTACTGTAGAGTTGATGTTGTCGGGTGTTGGGAGCCGAACACCCCAAATGCAGTGGCGTGAAATGGCCACAGGGGGGCAACCACATACATGGCATTAATGTTGCAATTACAGTCCCCATTGCTTGTGTGTGAGAAAGAGAGCGAGCGAGAGGGGAAAAAGAGAGAGAGAGAAATGGGGGGGGGGGGGGGGGGGAGGTTGAATGAAGTGCAGGCGGACTTGCTGAAAAGGTCACTATCTTCCTTGAGCCTCTCTATGGCCAAAAGGTTTTTTTTCTCTTTGAAGAGCCACAGCTGAGCTCCGGGTTCCAAGAGGAAGTCCTTTATTAGCGCAGGAATCAACAAACTCAAAAGTGCAGGGAAAGAGGAGACGCATGCAGGTGTAGATGTACACAAAAAAAATTAAGTTAAATAAATAAAAAGGAAACCCACCAAAAACGGCGTTCACACACAGGCACCATAAAAAGTCCAAGTTTGATGTTTCCGGGCTTCGCCTGGATCACAGCATGCGATTGCAGTGGAAGTGGCGCTCTGATCTCGCCAATGTGAAGTCTTTCATAATAGCTCTGTTTGACTCTGACCTACATTTCTCCGGGGAAGTACCCTATGTTACTACTTATTGTTCAGTTGCCGTTTTTTGGTGTTTTTTTTCGCGCGCAAGCAGTGTGTACATACTTATGTGCATGTGTGTGCGGGCGTATGTGTGTTTCTGTGCGTGTGTGTGCGTGTGAGATCGTATCTGGACGCGGCCTTGTTCGTGGGTGCAGGTCAATGCCAACGTTCCGTCGGTTTTACAACGTATTTTGTCATATTTTGAGAGGCGACGACAAGCAGAAAGAAATGAGCGTCCTTTTGGAAAAAAAAATAATAATAAAAAAAGATTGTGGCCAATTATTGTTTGGGTATTTTTAATGGCCAAAAAGGGTTTCAAAAATACAAATGATCACTTTTTTTTTTTTTTTTTCTATAGTGGTCACGCTCTACGCCGGTCTCCTTTGTGTTCCGCTGGAATAATTCGTAGGAAGGACACGGAGCTGGTTCCAGTTCTCAGTTTGGATGCAACACAGGCGGGTCGTCTGGGTTTGCGGTTCTGCTCCGGAACACTCCGCTTTGAGATCAAGACTCGTAGCCAGAGGAACCGGGCACGATAGCGTTTCACTAACTTCTCTCACATTTCATTAAACCTCAGCTTGTGTTAATCATGATAGCTCTGAACAGTGCGCAAACCACAGTTCAACAGCTGGATTCCCGGTGGGTTCCCAAGCCCCGCCGCCCGTGCAGAGACGCGGGAGAGAGAGAATGCATGGAAATTGTATTTGACGATGGTTGATGATCGTAAACTGGAATTTGCACTGTTGTTTTTTTTTTTTATATACTTTTTTTTTTTCCTTTCAGTGAAAGCCTTTGTTTGATCTTAATTTAAAATGTTGGCCTCAGGTGTAGAACATCTTCCATCCCAGATTGCTGCTCTTTGGCACTGGAAAAATGAACGGTTTATTCCGCGTCGGGGCCAGCAGAGGGGTGACTGCGCCTCGTCGCTCCTGCTTTCAACCTGTGTATGTTCCATCCACTTGTTGATAAAGTTCTCACTGTCAAAACAGCAGCTGGGCCATAAACATGGTGGTCCATGTATGGGAGGAAGATGGATGAAGCGGACGTCGGGGTTTTCTTTTCCCATGCGCACATTCACATCAACACACACACACGCACACCCACGCGCGCACACACACACACACACACACACACGCGCACACACACACACATGCACACACAGACACGGGCCCAGGGTCTCCTTAAGGCGGCCTTTCTGAGGTGGTCTGTTAGGAGTGAAGTGTGTGTGGTCAGGGAATGAGACTCTGCCAGCATACTGTATATCCTCAGTTTGGTGATAAGAGTGTGTTCTGTGTGTATGTGTGGGTGTTTGTCTGTGTGTGTGTGCGTGTGTGTGTGTGTGTGTGTGTGTGTGTGTGTGTGTGTGTGTGTGTGTGTGTGTGTGTGTGTGTGTGTGTGTGTGTGTGTGTGTGTGTTAAAGGTGGAAGTAGAATTCAGAGTCCAGCATACTGGGAGATAAAGCAAATGATTTGTGCTCTACTCATCATAACAAACCAGCTACTGTAAGGGAGGCCCCTCCACACCCCAAAACGGCAAACGACTGCCCCGCTTCTCGCCCGTCCGCAAATGACATTCCACTTTTTGCAGAAAAGTGCTTTGGCTCTTACGATGCCGACAGCATTCCTCACCCTCGATCCCATATCCGCAAGTTAAAAGAGCCACTCTCGTTTCGGCGGTTCAGAGTTCAATCCATGTGAAAGCCATTTCTCCTCAATTTGACAGAAGGCTGCCCAGCGACGCTAAATGTTTTGTCGGGGTGGGGGCCCGGGTGGGGGGGTGGGTTGTTATTTTGTCCGAACAGGCCAAAGCAAACGAGGCCTGGTGAAGAATGCAATCATTTATCTAAGACCGGGGGCTACATGCTCAATTTAACCTGAAATAGTTCTCTGTGGTATCCACAGGGAAAGGGGGTTGTGGCGGTGTAGGTATGCGTGTGAATATGTGTGTTTGCGAGTGTGTGTGTGTGTGTGTGCGCGTGTGTGCGTGTGTGTCTGTGTGTGCGTGTGTGTGAGTTGGGGAACGGTGCATTTGCTGGTTTCCTTCACGGGCCGCGGAGATGGGGTTGCTCCGGGGGTAAGTCTTGTGTAATCTGCTCGCCCTCGGCGGCGCGAGACGAGGTTCAAGCCCCGCGCGGTGCGCTGAGCACAGCTTGCAGCCTGTCACACGAGCATTAGACTCACTTTCAATACGCGCATTTCACAGGGAACGGAGCTTGAGAGAAGGAAACACTCAGACCAATACCATCATCTGAAATCATCATCATCTAAAATGGCTCTTTCCCCCAGCACACCCACACCGCAACAACCGCCAAATACTTTTGCTTCACTTTCCCCTTTTCTCTTTGTCTTCCCTTCTCGCTTTTGTTGATGTTTAGGTTTATTATTCATATAAAATTTTCTCTTTTGTTTATTTATGTCATTTTTGTCTGTTAATTTTTTGGTTCATATTTATTGTTTGTTTATCATTATGTTAACAGTATATTGCCATTGCCATTTTTTTATTGTTATTGTTTATTTTTAGGTTATTTTTTCATGTTTATTGTTAGGTTTATTAATGGCAATCTTGAGGTTTATTGTATATTTCCAGATTTTCAGCTAATTCTTAGGTATATTGCATATTGCCTTCTATCCTTCTATCTATTTTACATATGCACACAAATCACTAAATTGAATTGAATTCACATGCAAAACTTTGATCCTTTTCTCTCTCTTCCTATCTTTCCTTCTTTTCCCTCTCTCTCTCTCTCTCTCACACACACACACACACACACACACACACACAATAATATATTCTACAAGTTATCAACCATGTGAACACACCCTGGTAGTTGTGTGATATAGCAGTAAAACCATCCAGCTCTGGCAGCGTGAAGCTTTCCCACCAGCGGGGCGGCTCAAATCACTCTCATTAGCCTATCAAAGATCTACACAGGGACCCCGGGTGCCTTCCCAAAACCCCCTGTGCCACTTCCCCCTCAAAGATAAACCGAGATCAACGTCTTTTAACGGGGCCATCTCGGCCTTCGGGGAGCAGAAAACACAAAAGTCTGACTTCTAATTGGATTCATTTGTGAAATAGTTGTGGAGATTTGGGCATTATCTGTCCATGTACCCATGACTGGAATGCAGCTTATTTCCCTCTTGGACATTTTCTTTTTTTTTTTTTGTTTTGTCGTGCCACCATTTAATTCATTATGTGGTCCCTTGTTCGCCTGTAGCACTTACTTACTTATCCTTCATTGGTTCCTCATGTTCACTAAATGATTAAATAAATGAATAAATGCACTTTCCCTTTGGAAAGCCCTTTGGAGTCTCTAAATAAAGGGTCTACCAGGATAACATTTGGTATTAATGCTATCCCATTAGTTTAAACTGCAATGTCTACACATTAAAAACAAACTAACAAACAATGAAGTATTATGCTTTTATTAAAACGAAAGATGTTTATTATTGTACAAATTTTAAAAGAGGCCAGCGGATCATGCAACTGATATGTCTCCAACTAAAGTATCTACGTGAGTCTGAAAAATTATTTTCGGGGCGTTGAACCCATTTTTATGATACCACGATGAAGCAAGCGAGCAGTGTGCGAGGAGTGTCCCTCCATCTGTCCTCTGCACTGCACAGTATGTGTCTTTGCACAGCTGCAGCTGCGAATGTTTTGTTTGGTGCAGCTTAAAGGGATGTGCGTGCGTGCGTGCGCGTGTGGGTGTGGGTGTGTGTGTGTGTGTGTGTGTGTGTGTGCGTGCTCGTGTTCTGTTTTGCATAGGTTCATCAGATAAATGCCGCTGAACAGCCCCGGCTGGCAGCCACACAGTGGTTTCAGGACTTGAGATTGGCCACAGATAGACACAGAAAAACGTCCCTCGATCGATGGACTAATTTCAGTCGGACGAGGAGAGTTACAGCTGACTGCCACGCACCAAGCTGCAGTACGTAGTACAAAGGGGGCAATCGCAACCACATTATTCGGCGACTGTGATTGCCGTCGTTGGAGCTCAGTTCTCTCAATACTGGATCAATTTAAAAGATTCCGATGACAATCGCTCGGGTTGACTCACGATGCTGAAACTGGTCAGGGGTAACAGTCTGATCCGAGGCTTAAATAAGGTAAGACTTTTGTAGCTTTGAGGCTTGAGGTCTTCGGTATTGTCCTGTTATCAAACTCAGCTCACATCTCCTAACCCCCCCCCCCCCCCCTTCTCTCTCTCTCTCTCTCTCTCTCTCTCTCTCTCTCTCTCTCTCTCTCTCTCTCCAGATAGAGAACCTGATGGAACAGTTAAAGGATAAGGACAAGCAGCTGGCCGGGCTGAGGGAGCGGGTCAAGGGCCTCCAGACCGACTCCAGCAACACAGACACAGCCCTGGCCACGCTGGAGGAGGCTCTGTCCGAAAAGGTACCGGGGGGGAGACACGTTTACCGGAGGTGTGGCCGGAGAGAGAGGGGCGGAGCCTTGGAGAAAAAAAAAATTTCAAAATGAGGACGGAGGGAGGTGGAGAAGGGTGGAACTAATCAGGCGGTCTTTGTTCTCCATGGGTTTATTATGAAAATCAATTATTAGTTATTAGCTCCCCTCCGTTTGGACCAGGGCAGGGAAGAAATTGTTTCTGACTTTTCTCCTTTGTAGATGAGAAAGCCTGGGAATGCGGTTAGATTACACCACATCCCCCATAAAAAAACTGTTGGACAGGAATAAAAGGTCAGAGAGGTAGAGAAATATTAAATATGAAGAGGGAAAGAAAGAGCACGGGACGTGGATGGACGCAATGGGAGTGGCCGGACATCTACATATAAAGCATACAATGGTGACAAGCCTCATTCATAAAACCTCCATTGATATCTTCATACTTTTTTTCTCGGGAAAAGAGTCCAACAGGAATCAACTTTGGATTCCTGAGACATGTGGAGTCCCACGATCTCGTCTGTGCCCCACTTTCAACAGATAACAAATGCCAATTGTTCCCGAACTGGCGCACGTGCAAAGCTAGACACCCTGCCAACACAAAAAAAAAAGAGGCTTGCGGACTTAAAGAGGACCTACTATGCTTCTTTTTACACAACTTAATATAAAGTAGGTCTCCGAGGTGCTAAAAACACGTTTTTGGAAAAAAAAAAATGTTTCTGAAAATACCACTCAGATTACACATAACCAGCCATTCTAAACATGCCTCTAAATCCATTGTGTTCCTGACGCCCTGTTTAATTGGGAGGAGCCACCCTCCCAAGGCCCCGAGTTCTGTGAGGCAGTAGGTTTGAGCGTTTCGTTGTATTTACTCTGTAATTTCACCTTATCAATCCATCAAAATCTGCTTCAGAACAAATTTGAAGTGAGAGAAGGCAATCCAGCTGCTGAGTCTTCACTCCTATTAGATCCACAAGGCCTCATTTAAAAGTTTCGCCTTTCGTTGCCGTGCTCCAGGCTTGTGGGAGACGGACACTGCCCCGCGACGCACCGGGGCTCTCTGACGCTGGGATTTTATATTTAATTTAAATGTCATAAAATAAAATAAAATAAATTGAATGAATACATCCACAATAAAAACACTATTTTTAGGGCTTTTGTTTGGAGAAACACACAGCAGATCGCACGGAGCAGATGAGCATGTAAAGAACGTCGAGCAGAGAGTGGAAAAAAACCTTTTAATTCAGAGCGATTTTGTCATTAGTTGACCTCATTATTTTACACATTGGCCACGTCTAATATGAACATCCAACATCGTACCACTATGTCCCGTTAGGGGTCGCCACAGAGGATCATCTGCCTCCAATACCTTCTGTTCTGTGCATCTTCCTCCCTTACACCAAATGCCGTCTTGTCCTCCCTCACCACATCCATCAAGCTTCTCTTTGGCCTTCCTCTTTTCCTCTTGCCTGGCAGCTCCATCCTCAGCCTCCTTCTCCCAATGTAACTCTCATCTCTCCTACACACGTGTCCAAACCATCTCAATCTGGCCTCCCTCACTTTTCCACCAAACTGTCCAACCTGAGCTGTCCCTCTAATGTACTCCCAATGAAAATCTCAACATCCTCAACTCTGCCACCTCCAGTTCAGCCACCTGCCTTTTTGTCAATGGCACTGCCTCTAAACCGTACAACATGGCTGCTCTCACTACCGTCCTGTAGACCTTCCCCTTCACTCTTGCTGGAACCCCTCTGTCACGGATCACTCCGGACAATCTTCTCCACCCACTCCACCCTGCCTGTACTCTCTTCTTCACCTCTCTCCCGCACTCTCCGCTGCTTTGGATGGTCGACCCCAAGTACTTGAACTCATCCGCCTTCTCCACCTCCACTCCTTGCATTCTCAGCTTTTCGCCGCCCTCCCTCTCATTCAGGCACATGTATTCTGTCTTACTCCTGCTGACTTTCATTCCTCTTCTCTCTGAAGCATGCCTCCACTTCTCCAGGCTCTCCTCAACCTGCTCCCTACTCTCGCTACAGATCACAATGTCATCCGCGAACATCATAATCTATGGATGACTCCTGCCTGATTTCATCCTGTTAACCTGTCCATCACCATTGCAAACAAGAAAGGGCTCAGAGCTGATCCTTGATGCAATCCCACCTCCACGTTGAATGCCTTTGTCACGCTTACTGCACACCTTACTGCTGTCTGACTGCCCTCATAAATATCCTGTACCACTCTTACGTACTTCTCTGCCACCCCCGTCCTCCTCATGCAATACCACACTTCCTCTCTCGACACCCTATCATATGCTTTCTCTAAATCCACAAAGACGCAGTGCAACTCCCTCTGGCCTTCCCTGTACTTTTCCATCAGCATTCTCAAAGCAAACATTGTATCTGTAGTACTCTTTCCTGGCATGAAACCATACTGCTGCTCGCTGATCCCCACCTCTCCTCTTAACCCAGCCTCCACTACCCTTTCCCATAGCTTCATGCCGTGGCTGATCAACTTGATTCTCCTGTAGTTACTACAGCTCTGTACGTCTCCCTCATTCTTGAAGATGGGTACCAGTACACTTCTTCTCCACTCCTCCGGCATCCTCTCCCTTTCCAGGATGGTGTTTAACAGTCTCGTTAGGAACGCCACTGCCATCTCGCCTAAACATTTCCATGCTTCCCCAGGTATGTCATCTGAGCCAACTGCCTTTCAACTCTTCATCTTCTTTAATGCTGTTCTCACCTCATCCTTGCTAATGTGCTGCACTTCTTGATCCACTATCCCCACATCATCCACTCTTCTCGCCCTCTCATTTTCTTCATTCATCAACTCCTCAAAGTACTCCTTCCACCTCAACACACTCTCCTCACTAGTCCGCACATTCCTATCATTATCCTTCATCACCCTAACCTGCTGTACATCCTTCCCAGCTTGGTCCCATTTTCTTGCCAGTCGGTACAAGTCCTTTTCTCCTTCCTTACTGTCCAACCTCTCATACAACTCGTTGTATGCCTTTTCCTTTTCCTTTGCCAATTCCCTCTTCGCCCTGCGCCGCATGAGCTTGTACTCCTGTCTACTTTCTTCATCTCTCTGACCATCCCATTTCTTCTTCGCCAACCTCTTCTGCCCTATGCTCTTCTGTACTTCCTCATTCCACCACCAAGAGTCCTTGTCTTCTTTCCTCTTCCCGCATTAAACGCCAAGTACCTTCTTGGCCGTCTCCCTCACCACTTCTGCAGTTGTTTCCCAGTCATCTGGTAACCGTTCATTCCCATCTATTGCCTGCCTTACCATTTCCCTAAATTGCATGCAACACTGCTCCTTTTTCAACTTCTCACCATTTTATCCTTGACTCTTCTTTCACTCTCTTCCTCTTCTTGGCCTCCAGAGTCATCCTACAGACCACCATCCGATGCTACCTAGCAACACGCTCTCCTGCCACCACTTTGCAGTCACTAATCTCTTCACTTTGCACCTCCTGCATAAGATGTAGTCCACCTGTGTGCACCTCACCTCCACTCTTGTATGTCACCCTGTGTTCATAGTGCCAACGTTCAAAGTTCCTACTCTCAACTCTACTCTCCTACCCTTCTTCCTCTCCTGCTGCCTCCGAACACGCCTTCCCCCTCTTCTTCTTCTTCGGCCGGCAGTAGCACAATTTCCACGGGCACCCTGTTGGCTAACGGCACCAGAGGTGGTCGTTGTTAACCTGGGCCTCGACCGATCCGCTATGGAAGTCAGATTCGTTGTCCGCATGTTTGATTTGGCATGGTCTTTTACGCCGGATGCCCTTCCTGACGCAACCCTCTCTATTCATCCGGGCTTGTGACCGGCACTGATGATACACTGGCTTGTGGCCCCAGTGACTATTAAGATTTAGACTATAACAATGACATAAAATAATGAAAAGCATACTAGGTTCCCTTTAAGGCTTGTTTGCAATTTAGCCGTGGCTAAGAAATCTCAAGCTGAGAAGAGAATCTCTTTTAGGAAACAAACTGTATCTTTCTCTCTCCCCCCGTGGCACCATTAAGCCAAGTCCTCCAGTAAGAGAGCACACTCCTGGGTACTTAATATATCGTTGTAAATCACTTTGAGCAAGCTTTTGTTAATATGGTTTTAATCCGCAGCCTATTAGGGTTACAAATGTATTGAAGCACTTGGTTGTTAATATGAGGTTTGGCACTGCTGTAATAGATTTTGCATAAAAGCCACATCAGCCCAATGCCTTCCCATATGTTTCCAATCAAGGGTGCGTTTTGATCGTACCGCAGAACAAGTTCAGATAAGCAAAAAAAAAAAAAAAATGAATGCCACTATGTTCGTGGGAACCTTCCCCAGCAAACTTTCAATACAATCAATTCTGATGGTATGAATATTTGACGAATAATGAGTATTCATGACGGATTGAGTGCAGCCAAACGAGAGAGACGTTGTTGCCGTGATATGAAGACTCAGGGGGGACGTTAACGGGTCCATTATTGGGGTGATACACAGAGCTGTCTTATGGGCCTTATCTCCTGGCTCCAACAGCGTAGCATAAAGCCAGTGTATCTCCCTGATTTAAACAAGGTCAGCTGGGCTATATTGGCTGTGTAAATATTACACCGCCAAACTACGCGCATGAATGCACCGGAAGGTACCGGGGGCATCAAAGTGCCGAGCGGTATCCAGTGGCCTTGTGACAAAGTCGGCTCACTACACCTGGGTGTTCGGCGTTCGCTCTTCCCTTCCCTGGTTTCATCGTGCCTGCCGCTGTGTGAGGGGTTGCGCTGGATGTTGGCTGTAAACACACCGGGGTTTGTTTTTCCCTGGCAGCGTGAGGCAGCAGCTGTTCCCCATAAAGCCTCACCTCAGCTCCAGTGAGTCAGCCCGCCACCACTGACACTGGAGGACTTAGTCACCTCCCGGGCCACTGCAACCTTTTTGTTTCAGTCATTTGGGAGGTATTCAGTGGAACAGTTATCCCATTAAGATGTGTTGATTTTCCAGGATTCCGGGTCAAATTTAAAGTCGCTTTCGGGTAACATGGCCGAATTGCCGGAATTCTGATGTGCGGATGCTTAATGTGATGTGCGTATTTGTTTTCTGTATCCTCATGTATTTTCATGTATTTTGTTCAGTATCTGTTAAACCCTATAATTGCCTTGTTCATAAAAGACACACAAACACACGCACACACCACGCAGGTCTTTAATGGACATTTACTAGAGGTCTCGCTGAGGTGAATCCCTGAAGTGTGTTTCATATGCCAAAAACACCTGTGAACAGGTGGCTTTTATTTCGGGCCAAGTGATGCTGCCTCGCGTTGTTTAATAAAAAAAAGTGGCCGGCAGCACGCAAACACGTAAACACACAAACATGGTTGCAGGTTTACATGTCTGTAAGCCCCGCAGGCTAAACATGGTCGCCAACAAGGATTCCCAATTAGGACAGATGCTCAGAGCAGCTGTACTGCAGATTGTACAGTGGCTGCTAACGGTTATTGCCATGTGAAGTGTGTGTATGTGCGTGGTGTGTGTGTGTGTGTGTGTGTGTGTGTGTGTGTCTGTGTGTGGGGGTGTGGGTGTATGTCTGTTTGTGTCTTATTGTATGAAATTGACTTGGCTTAGGCGTTTTCTGGCCTGTCAAGTGTAAGCTAATGTCACCGATAACATCCTAAGTGGAACCACACAGCAAGGTGCTCATCGCCTGGTCTGGTGTGGACATACTGTGTGTGTGTGTGTGTGTGTGTGTGTGTGTGTGTGTGTGTGTGTGTGTGTGTGTGTGTGTGTGTGTGTGTGTGTGTGTGTGTGTGTGTGTGTGTGTTCGTTCATTCATTCATGTGCGTTTCTTACCAATGACCTATCTGGAGATGTAGTAATTTGATGCCTTCGGAACCATTTCCTTTCCTTTGGTTGTGTTTAATTGCCCATTTGGATCCGTTCAATCAATGGATGTTTACTCCATTCTCATAGAACTCCGTCAATTCGTAGAACTCCACAGATGTGTGTTCTATGCGTACAACACATCAATGTTTTTTCACTTAGAGGGAGCCTCGTAACGCCTACATTTGTTTTTGTAGCCGGCAGACTTTGAAATGATTAGAATAATCGCACAATAAACTTTAAATCCTATTTCTTGGTAGACCCATCTGTTTACCCATAAACCACTTCTGATGCAGGCTACATATAATTCAGCTGCATTGAGGAGAGCGTTGGCGAGCCTCGCAGACTTTGTGGTCAACTCAGGGTGTGTGTAATGTGTTTACAAGAGCTGGTGTGTGTGTTGCTAATCACACACTCTGTCACAAACCTGCACTTGGAGCCAGTCTCTAGCCACAATGCTGTGGTTCTAATTAGCACACTGAGGCTCTGTGCCCATGCCAGGCCGTGCTCCCTTTGCCGCGTGTATTTGCATGTGCGTTGGTGTGTGTGTGTGTGTCGGTGCACCCGTATAGGACTGCGCCTTCAGCCGGTGTGTTTACGCGTTCTCTACTCCCATATGCCTCATAGAGACAGGTTTTATTATCGCATCCTAATCTCTCTCCCAAAAACCCCAAACATCCTCAATTTATTTTCCCGTATGGGAAAACACACAGGGGCCTATTAGCTCTGTAGTATCTCTCTCTCTCTCTCTCTCTCTCTCTCTCTCTCTCTCTCTCTCGCTCTCCCCCTTCTGCCCTCCAAGCCCCCTGTACAGTGCTGTACTCTGCCAGGGCTAGTTAGTGGGAGTATTTGTCCAATTGCCCAGAGGTTCGAGGCTGCCAATCATGCAGTGATGCCACATCGTAAAGGCTGGCTGCTAAGCCGTGCTCCATGCCTAAATAAACACCTGAATAAACACCTTGATAATCACTTCAGCCCACACCTAAACACACACACACACACACACACACACACACACACACACACACACACACACACACACACACACACACACACACACACACACACACACACACACACACACAGACAGACGCGTGCGTACATAGATATGGCCGAAACACACACATAATAGCAGCACCTCACATTCTCTGCCACCCGTGGTGTACATCTGGCCTCTGGCCAGTGCCAAAAGCCCTGGCCTCTTTTCATCCGTCCGCTGCGATTAGAGAATATAGTAAATTACGATGCAAACATTCCAACTTGCTTTATCAGAAGGCACGGCGGAGTGATTATCCACAGATCTACCCTTTTATTCATCCTCGGTAAATCTTTCTCTGCTTCCCTCGCTCCACTTTTTTTTTTCTTGGCCCGGATCTCAGTTTCTGCTTTTTATTTATAATATTTACGAGGGGGTTCAAGTTGGTCTTTGACGATGCATTGTGGAGCAACACCCGCTGCACAGCGCACGCAGCGAAAGAGAGAAACCTGTAATACTCTGTGCTTATGCTGCTTTTTTTTTTATTGCGTGCCGTTTGTATTAATCACTGTAGCTATTGTAAATGTCATGGCAGCACAGGGGGAAGAGGAGGGAGAGAGCGAGAGAGAGAGACAGAGAGAGAGAGAGAGAGAGAGAGAGAAAGAGGGAGAGAGAGAGAGAGAGAGAGACTTTTATTAATGCTGTCTAAAGATGGGTGTAAACAATTCAGATCTAGCATGGTTGAAAAGGTGTTATGGGTAATAAAAAATGTGAATCATCTGACAATTTCTATCAGCTCTTAAATCTCGAACGCCGGTCTTTTGAATCCACATCTTGACAACTTGGCAAATTAGATTTAAACCACTGAAGTTTTCTATTATCTCCACCGACTCCTTTTTTCCCCTCCTCTCCACCCGTCCGCCGCCAGGAGCGTGTGATCGAGACGCTGCGCGATCAGAAGGAGCGGGAGGACCGGGTTCGGCAGGAGGAGCTGGGGCAGGTGAGGAGGGAGAACCAGGAGCTGAAGGACAGGCTGTCGGCCCTGCTGCCCCACAACCCCACCACCCAGAGCCCGGCCGCCAACCCCGTCCACAACCCCGTCCAGAACCCCGTCCAGAACCTCGTCCAGATCCCCGTCCAGATCCCCGTCCAGATCCCCGTCCAGAGGCCCGAGGGGGAGGTCAGTGCGTTCAGAGATGCGGAGAGACACTCAGAGTGTGTTTTTATTCTAGATTTTGATTTATTTTCGTTTTAATTTTTGATTGAAGTTTCCTACTTTTATGAAATGAAAAACTTAAACCTAACCAAGTGGGAATGGAATATCTCCTCATTTTGGAAAAAGACAGGTTGTGTTTTTATTTTATTTTAAACGTATACGTATGCGTTTCCTTTGCCGTGCAGCCCCCGTCTCTGACGTCACCGTGATCTCCGTTGGTATGGGACTTTATTTTGTAAAAACTGGATTTTATCGGTGTAAATACGCTTTACTCCTAAATAATACATCCCAAACACAGTATTAAAGTTCACCGTTCTAAAGAGCTGTAGAACTAACTGGCTGACCTGCCACTGCGCTGTGGCAGAGAGGACCGCTCCAACCTGTGACGTCACCGGCCGCGGTGTAAAAAAAACAAATCCTTATTTTACCCGCGGACTTAAAACACCTCAAATTTTCCTGTATTTTTGCCCTTGCTGCCTGAAAAAAAAAACGATATAAAATGCTACTTTACCTTTTTTTTCCTGCAGATAAGTGTCCATGCAAATCCTGATCGCAATTGACAAAATATAGTATAGGTGTCATAGTAATTAATACATTTATATAAATATTTGAAACTAAACCAAGGTGACTGTGTTGGCAATGTAATAGAGTAAAAGGTGTAGATATTTTAAATTGTGAAAGTCAAAAGTTGAATAAAATACAGATTCTTAAAAAGTTTACTTAAGTGCCAGCAACAAAACACGACGAGGAAGGATAAGGGGATGGACTGAGGGTTTCTGGTGGGAGGAATATGAATTTTGGAAAAGGGGCTGAAGTATATTATTGATGTGCGTGCATTTTTATTTGTGCGCCAGTGTGTGTGTGCACAATTTCTTGGTGTGCATGAGTGATTGTGTGTGTGCAGTTGAATGATTCGGTGTGTTTGATTCTGCAATTGAAAAAGTAAGTGTGTGTGTGCGTGTGTGTGTGTGTGTGTGTGCGTGTGTGTGTGTGCGCGTGTGTGTGTGCGTGTGTGTGCGTGTGTGTGTTGTGCAGACTCTCACAGTGCATTGCTTGTTCCCAGCATGTTAAAATAAGCCCCGAAACGCCAAGCCTTAATTCACAGACGCCATAAAAGAAGATGACAAAGTGCACCTTTCTCCTATCACACACACACACTGCCAAGTTTGCACATTTCACACTTTATAATTACTTTTTTTTTATTGTGCAAAAAGAATAATGGTTGTAATACACTCCTCGTATCCGCTACTTACACGTTTAACATCTTCAGTAAAAATAACACCATCCCCCTACACGAACATGCACGCCCCTACGTGCACGTCCATATTGTCAGTGACTCCCCGACGAAGGGCCTGCCCACACCGCTTTGTCCCCCCGGAGAGAGAGATGAATTAAGAGAAGGAGAGATTTATGGATTTAAAAGTTTCCCCATCCCTGTCCGGGTGCCAAGTGCCAAGACCGCCTTCTCTCTCTCTCTCTCTCTCTCTCTCTCTCTGTCTCTTTCTCGCTCTCTCTCCCTCTCGCTCTCGTTCCTCCTCTCCCAGGCGTTCATACAAGCCAGGACAGACTCTGGCCCTGCCAGAATTTATGAGAATGTTTTCTTTTATACCCGTGAAGAAGTGCGCACGTCTCATTCCTGCGAAATGATATCTTGTTGAATGTTGACGCGGGGCCACATGAAAGGGACAGCGTCTCAATCGCTCTTTGTAGTGGAGCAGATGCACTCCTCCACAGAAGTGGTGCCATAACTGCGCTATTTTGTGTACTCAGCGCCAGCGTACCTGTTATGTAAACTCACAGGTACGTCTCCTGCAGACGGGCGGAGCATTTTTTGCTTGTGTATATGAGTGTTTGTCTGTGTGTGTGTGTGTGTGTGTGTGTGTGTGCGTGCGTTTGCATATACAGTTTAAAATGGCAAAATACCAGAACGCCCACAAACAAGACTCATTTGCTGTGCTCGTAATCTGAAAGGCTTTAATGCTGTTTTTTTTGAGCGTTTATAATTCATTCAAAATGATTTGATTTGCTTCTTCCTCGTTTACTCTCATGATTCAAAACCTTTATAGTGCAACACAATTTTTGCAAAATCACAACCAATGTCGTTTCCAAAGGTTTTCCTAGATGACCCTACAAAGATGGACGGATAGAAAATGTGGAAATATACAATAAAACCTAACGGTCAATTGTATACAA
>NC_137194.1:14244817-14249817 GCF_960531495.2 Zeus faber | reverse complement strand
GCTGGCCAGGCAGCTGGCGACGTGCCAGTGGGAGGTAGCGTATCCAGCCCAGACAGAGCGACATTGGCTGTTTACACTGCTCTGTTTATTACTGGCATACTGCTGCTCAATTATCATTTGATTTATGGATTGGCACGGTTTGTGTGTGTGTATCCAAATGAGCAGTTGTTTGGTGCCAAGGCAGGGATGTGTCTGCGAAAATGGTAGTATATATATATATATATATATATATATATATATATATATATATATATATATATATATACAGTATATATACGCGCACACACACTCACAATATATACTGTATGTTGGTGCGTAATGGGGAGAATGGGGAGATTTTACTTTGTATATATCTAATTTTGTTTGGGGACAGGCTTTTATTTAAATTAGTTTATTTAATGTGTATGATATGCATTTGAATAAGATCGGATCTGTTTGATTACGTAACTTTGTGTCAACATATTATATAGTAGGCGAGCGCCTGTGTTTAAGTGTGGCAAAATGTTGTATGGCGTCTGCACGTGTAGCTGCGATTTCAGTGTTAAGTGAAAATGGATATTTTCTCAGTGGGGGGGATTGCGCGTGCATGTGTGCGCACGGAGTAAAGTACTGTACGTGAAAAACGCACTATCCCTCGGAACGTTTGGGCCCGGGCTGCGGTTCTGAGCGGCTCAGAGTGGATCTAGACCCAGCGCTGCCTCCTTCATTACCCAGCTCACACACTCTGCAGTCTGCAGTCTGCACGCTGACTCAGTGTCTGTAGGGAAGCAGGCAGCGGCCTGGTGCATGTTTTTGCAGTGGTGGAAAGTAATGAAGTACTTAACATCTCCAGTACTTTGTTACTGTAGGTCACTAGATCAAAGTATCTCTATCTACTCAAGTATATTCATTTTCAGTCTCAGAGTCTCAAATTGTAATCATATGCATACATATGCTTGAGCATTGTCCGCAGAAAAAAATGTACAGTAGCACTGTATGCCGTATCATAGGCTCTGTTATATGTGGGTATTTTTACTTTTAATGCTTTAAGTACATTAAGAGTATGTACTTATATACTTACATTTACTTAAGTAGAAATGTCAATGTGGAACTGTGTGTGTGTGCGTGTGTGTGTGTGTGTGTGTGTGTGTGTGTGTGTGTGTGGGTGGATGAGTGCATTTGCGCGTGCGTGCGTGCGTGCGTGCGTGTGTGTGTGTGTGTGTGTGTGTGTGTGTGTGTGTGTGTGTGTGTGTGTGTGTGGATGAGTGTGTGTGTGTGTGTTGATGAGTGCATCTGCATGTGTGTGTGTGTGTGTGTGTATTCACGATTGAATGTGGACATGTGTGTGTTTGCATCAATCTTTTTATCAGTTTATACCATGCATTTCTTGTGTCTGCCTGTCTGTACGATGGACCTGCCGCCGGGTCCACGGCAAGCTCCGTTATTTTAAGGCTAAGTTTAAGCTTCCGGTATTAGCGCAAACTAGACTTCCAGATGAATCCGTAGCCGTAAACCATGTCATAGCTCGCTGAGAAGCGGGCGTGGCATAGCTCCAAAGTCGGCGATCTTTTTTGACAGAAGTAAATGGACGTGACTATATTCATACGGGTCCCTTGACCTCTCACATCAAGATATCTGAATGTAAATGGGCTCCTTGGAACCACAAGAGTCCACGCCCGACGTACATCAGCTGCAGTACATAGTGTATATTTACCCCAGAACACCCTTTTCTGCAGGCAGTGAAAATAATGCTGTTTTCACCTATTTTTCCTTTTCCATTTTTCTGCACACCGTGGTACCTAAACCATCGTGGAATTGTAGAAATTGGGTATACCACCAAGCGGAGATGACAGCATTTTTTTAATCCTGACCTTGCTGTATAAAATGACCTATCGTGACCTCGAGGGTAATCACAGCCCCGTGAAACTCTGGGCCCAGGATCTAGACACCTAGACACCTAGATCATTCAGAAAATGTATGGGGTGTCCAGGTACATTGAAGATAAGTGGGTTTTTCTGAGCCGTTTTTCAGAAAATAGCGCTTGTTATCCAATTGTCAAAAAACGATTTTCAGAAGTTATTGATTCTGCATCACAGCGTGAAGCGTTCATCACAGTCAAGTGTTTTTCAAGGTCGTCAGGTCTTCAGGCCATCTTTTTTGGGGGGATTTTTGACCCACCCCGAGCTGAACCGGTTAAGTGTGCCGTGTGTATGTGTTTTTCCCTCCGCATCCATGTGTATGTGCGCTTGTTTGTGTGTATCAGTATGTGTGTGTGTGTGTGTGTGTGTGTGTGTGTCCATGTAAGCATTACTGAGCGGCTCTGTGTGTGACAGCAGCGCTCGGCCTCCAGGGCGAGGGAGGGCCGCGCCGTCTCTCCTCCAGCTCATCCATCTTGCCGAGGCTTCGTCTCATTAGCGTCGTCCAGTCCCCTTCTATCAGTCTGACCCCGCCCCTCGGGTCAAAGGTCACACACCTTGAGGATCTCACATGAAACCCTACCGCTTACTGTGTTCTCACCTTGGAATACCTTAGAATAGTGTAGAGTGGAGGAGGATGCACTCTTGAATTTAAGAACTACATTAAACTACTTTTAGACTTTTTTCTCAAACACATCGCAAAATATACTCTTCACACATTTTTTTTTTTTAAACCTACAAAGTTTTGCCAATAAAGATATTTTACAAAGTGGTTAATATATGTATAGAACATGAGCAGCGAGCTCAACTCAGTAGATCTAGCACCACTAAAGTGAAAATATTGCACAGATAAAAGTGATGAAGGTAATGTGACACAGATAAAAGTGATGAAGGTAAAAGTGATAACGATAAAAGTGTGCAGGCTTTAAACACCAGTGTAAATGACAAACTGACAGGTTGGGGATGAGTTTCTCCATAGGCAAATGCGGAAGTCCATATTTGGGCGTACGTATCTGCTCCCGTGTTTGAAATGTGTGTGAAGTGTCTGAGGCGGAGGATGGATGACTTTTTAATCAGAGTGTTTCTTTTGGAACGTCGTCACACGGCCTATTAACCGCTATCTGGCCCACATGGGGAAACACGCTCTCCCATCCAGCTGGCAGCGCTGCGCAGAGCGGCATGATGGGATGCAGCCAGCAACGGGGTCACAGCGATAAATACCTTCTCCCGGAGAGGTGTGGGGGGGGGTGGGGATCCGCTGTCGGGATAGTTTACCGCTTAGATCTCGCGATTGCCTTATTAGTGAGTCACGGGCCGCGCGGTGTTTGTTTGCGTACGTGCAACTCCGGAGGACGGTGCACATCCAACGAGGCAACATCTGTTTCCATCACACGTCCGCTAATGCCGACGCTAATAGTGTGATATTAAATGTTTCCAGCGGGAATCACAGCGCGGCTGTTGCCACAGCAGAACCACGTCTGGGAACGCTAACGCACCGATGTGGTTGTGAAGGGTGGACGCAAGCGCCAGACGCATTTTCACGGTTCAAGCACAGGCTTTGTGGAGTTTGCATGTAATGATATTTGGATTGGGACGGATTGTGTCAAAGCGCAAAACACATCGTCGTCGGCAACGGTTGGCAAAAACTTTGACGGGGAAATTTGGATTTGACTGAATTCTAAACTTTATGATCCATTCCAATCTCGATACAAATAGGTAAGTAATGAACTGAAATTCAATCTAAATCTAATCAAAACAAAGGGGTACACATTGTATATATATGTATCAGAGGGTGAGAATCAATCAATCGTTTCGTACTTTCTTTAAACACTAACTTTCCCTGCCAACGTGGAATGTCTTTCTGTTTGGAGCTGATCTGATATCGTCCCCCGTCCCCCCCGTCCCCCCGTGAGCTCGGGGCTTTCTGATGTGAAGGTCGGGGCCGTAACCTCCAATAAATACATCAGCCTCCCCGTGGAAGCCGTATCGCAGATAGGGGGGCGGCTAAGCGCTCTGGTATGTGAGGGAGGGTTTCGAGGAACACAACGTATGAGGGTGCGTGTGCAGAAGTGTGTAGAGGAGGGATGCTGAGGGAAATGGGAGTTCACACACACACACACACACACACACACGCGCACACGCTCGTGATCACGAGGTGTGTTGTCTCCTGCGACTTTCAGAGGTTGGGGTTAAAGCACACACACTACACGGTGTGATGATATTTGGGTCTGATCGGCAACCGTATCAATTCACGATATTTGTAGACAGCGCATCGGTGCGTGTAGAGGTGTCAGAACAAATGGAAGCGACCGCTGTAATGTAAATGAACTGGATTCATAACAGCTATCCTGCCCCCAGCTTATTAATATTTAATACAAACAGTATATACTGAAACACTTGAGTTGACTGGAACAACGGACGTTTTTTTCCGTACGTTTGTAAAAATCTCAACTCGAAATGAAGATGCACAGTTTATGTCACGAAAACCTTAAAGCTAATATCTTTTTAGAAGCCAGCCATCAACCAAAAAAAAATAGCTTTTTAATTTTTTAACAAAGTATGTTAACAAATTAAAAGCATTTTTTTTTGGTTTCCAGTGACTCCAATCCAATTAATTTATTCAACAAAACACATACAATAAAGTAGATCCAATAAATGACGCACATTTATTATCAGCTTGCTCATACACACACATAATGTTGCAAAAGATCTCTCTCTCTCTCTCTCTCTCTCTCTCTCTCCCACCCTCCCAAACACAATGTTTGTGTTGCGATAAGAGACGTCTAAACGCCATTAACGCATCCGTCAGCCGTAAACACACGTGTTCTGTTGGGATCGCTCGGCGTTCCGTCTCCACAGCGGCCTTGACAAACGGACGATAAGACCCTCAGACTCCCCAGCGCCGACCCCGCCGGCTCACGCTGCGGCTTCATAATTCAGTATCACCTATCCCAACACACACACACGCACACGCGCGCACACACACATCCAATATCTCCCCT
Organism: Zeus faber; assembly: GCF_960531495.2. NCBI lineage: Eukaryota > Metazoa > Chordata > Actinopteri > Zeiformes > Zeidae > Zeus > Zeus faber. The sequence goes on along the minus strand of NC_137194.1, from coordinate 14,244,920 downwards.
CATCCGTCCCTCTCTGTCAGTGAAACAATACGAAATTAGTTGAATTCAGAGCATATCTGCGGTTGGCCTTCCTTGAGACAGTGCCCCGGTCTGACCCAGTCCG
>NC_137194.1:14227317-14239817 GCF_960531495.2 Zeus faber | reverse complement strand
GCTGATATGAATTTATACTAACATTGGAAAAAAGACGATACAAAGTGTAAACATTGACTCAACTTATTAGTGATTACTTATCATTCAACTTATATTCAGTTTATACTGAGTTCACAATGTAACGTTGGACTTTCCAAACACCAATTGGGACATAAAGCAACAGTTTAATAGTAGAAGCGTAATTTGTAAGTTGTGTGACATAAGGAGCATGCTGCTCTCTTCTAAGCGCCAACACTGTGCTTTGTGTTGGCTCAGCAGTCTATCTGCCTCTCTCCGTCTGTATCTCTCCACGTCACTCTCTTCCCTCCCGTCTCACCCTGCGCCCCTATCGCCTGTCCCATCGGGAACAGACCACGCTCCGAGCGCGAACAAAACAAACAAACAGGGCTACCGGCCCGCCCCCCCCCCAGCCTGCAGAGTTTATGTGGGATGAGGCGATAGCATCTCTCTCCCTCCATCGTCTCCATCGCGCCACGCTGCACTTCCCAAACACAGAGAAAACACACATCGGAAACGTTCACTCACACGGCCTTTTATCTGCCGCCGCCTCCGTCTTCTCCCTCGCCGCCCGTCGCCGGCGCTCCCTCCTCCCAGGCTGGTTTTAAAGTCATTAAAAAAAGGGTGCGGTGTTGATGTATCTGTTTATTTTTTGGCTAAACTCTTGTTTGTCGATCGTTGGATTGGATTGGATTGGATTGGACTGGCGTCGGCGTTTTTTTTTAACCAATACTTTGTAGCTTATTTTTTTTTTTTTTTGTCGCGGCAAAGTATTGTTATCAGAGCTGTGTGAAACGACGATGAGTTCCGACTGAGCGGAGGAACAAGGAGTGGGAGCGGGCAAATATTCAGATGCCAATTACCCGGGCGGACTCCCGCTGATTGAAATACAAGGTTAATATTGGAAACACACATGAACACATGAGGATAGGACGGCCAGGGGAGGGATGATCACAGACGAAGAGGAATGCTCCATCTCCATCTGCCCCAAAGAGCTGTTCCTGCACCTGGTACACATGAACCCGCTGTGTACGCAGTGCTGTCCAGGCGTAATATGACGAGCTCAGCGAGGAATCACACCCATATCGTACGTAAACAACAAACAAACAAAGGCAGAACGACCGGGAAAAAAAAAAGAAAAAAAAAAACCTCTGATAAAAACGCAGACAGACAGAAAGAGACTGATAAAAAAAAAAAAAAGACAGACAGATAGAAAGCAGACGGGAGTCAATGAACTGAGTCAATTTTCTCAAACTGATTTGAGAAAAGTTAATGTTTGCACGTACATGTGCGTGCATGTGCATTTGTGTGTGTGTGTGTGTGTGTGTGTGTGTTCTTCTAGAGCAGAGGGATCAGAGGTGTGGAGCTGCATTCTCTCACTCCCCACCAGTTTATTTTAGTGATTATAATCCCCCCCCATCAGCTCCGAAGGGGCCAGACTCCATAATGAGTCTCCCCTAGGGGAGGAGGTGATGATTGGTCCTGCAGCGGCAATTATCTTTACCTTTCCACCTCTTTCTCTCCTCTCTCTCTCTCTCTCTCTCTCTCTCTCTGTCTTTCTCTCCCTCCTCTTTTTACGTCTTGCAGACCGTTCATCGGAACGCTATGAAACCGCTCAAATCGCTCTGCGTCTCCAACCGAGCCCCCGAAATTCACAGATTCACAGATTCGCGCACGCACACACACACGCACACACACGCACACACACACACACACACACACACACACACACACACACACACACACACACACACACACACACAGCTGTACACCCCACTGAGGCAGGGGCGACTACCACCAGACCCCTGAGAGTGAAACCCAACCAGAGAACTTTGTGTGTGTGTGTGCACATGTGTGTGTGTATGTGTGTGTCTTGATGGGGCGGGGTCAAACCACCACTTGTTGATGCTGGTGCATCGAATTACTGCCAATCTGCCACATCCAATTACAGCTATGGACTGCTGACACACACTGCCTGCCTCTGTGCTGCCGTGCGATTGTGTATATGTGTGTGTGTTTGTGTGTGTACACGTGTGTGTGTGTGTGTGTGTGTGTGTGTGTGTGTGTGTGTGTGTATCCGCGGGTGTGTTTGTTGTGACCTCCAGCTGTGCAGTGCTGACGCGAGGAGCCACAAACGTCCGGCTGTGATTTGGCTGACTGGGCGCAGTCTGGGATATAACCCCGCTGTTGTTTTAGACACTTGTAAATTGAGCGTTTTATGTTGCGGCTGGGGATGTAATAACTAATTTAACACCGCGTGACTCAGAGAATTAATGGCAGAGTGCGTGTTCACGGCGCTACGCGCATCGTTTAATATCGTTGGCTGATTTTCAAATCGATGAGTCGTACTGGGGTGTCGCCCCGTTTGGTGCCCTACCGCCCACAGCACTCTACCACCCTCTGCAAATGTTCAGTCAACGCGTGAGTTTCCCTGCAAAAGCACACACAGCCCAAGTATCCCAACATGCAAAAAGGAAAGGCCAAAAACTGAATATTAGGCGTTTTGAGACAGAATCCCTGAGGGGAGCTAGGAACTGGGAAGGAACTAGCTAACACGGGTTTTTAAACACGGCGGTTGCCGGTGCAGCGTCGGCGTCCCTGAATCAGGTCCCTACAAAAGTCCCTCAAAAGACGTAAAACAACGATGGTCCCTGGTTCCTGCGGCGCGAAAAACGGCTAAAGGGTCATTTTTTCTCTCCTCTCTCGCTGATTGATTCCCCGGGCGGCGACCTGAATCGCTGTTTTTTTTTTTTTTTTCCTACGAAGCGGCGAGTGTCTCAGCGGAACGCGAGGAGCGACGGCGCCGAAGCCGGTGCCATCAGAGGCCCAACCCAAAACACCGGTTCTCGTCCCGTTCCGGCACCCTTTGAAACATTTCAGATTTTCCCGTCGTCTGAACCCCAAAGACGCCAGCTGGGCCCGCGCTTCTTCGGACTTGAGCTTCTGCGCCGCCGCTCCAGGAAAACTGTGGGTGTGCGAAGGCGGGGGAGAGAGGGAGCGGAGGAAGAGAGAGAGAGAGAGAGAGAGAGAACAGAACCGGGATGGGAGGGTTTATTATTTCTGTCCAGTGTTTTCTTTCACAGCTCCATCACCCGGTGCGGAGAGGGATCCTCTTTCCCTGCACTCCCTGTAGGTGTCGGAGAGGCCACACACACTGTATGTGTGGACGCTCTCCACTCTCTCTCTCTCTCTCTCCCTCACACACACACGCACACAATCAAAACACACATATGTACGCGCGCACACACACACCCACACGCATGCAGTCGTGGGCGAGCCGCTCCACATTCTCTCCCTCGATCCGTTGTCACTCCCCTCCGTCTCGGCGCTTTCCCTCTCTTCTCGGGGAGGTCCTCTCCTCTTTCTGCTCTCCCTGAAGCCTTCTTTCACTTCCGTCTTCTTTTTTTTTTTTATTATCCCTTTTTATTCCGTCGAGACACCGGATTCCTTCCCGATGAAATCGAGGACGTCTCCTAACTTAAAACTCGGAAGAGCTCGTGAGGAGCAAGCCTCGCGCCGCAGAACCCAGACCATGAAGGGTGTTAAGGCTGTGGTCTGGTTACTTATTCATACATATTTTTGTTGGTATCTTGACCGCCTCGGCTGGGTTCGCAGGATAATCCCTGGGTATTCGTGATGAAACTATCATGAACTGTTTTTGACTTTCACAGCCGAGCACGGCGTAGCGTTTTCCGCTCCGACCAAAATAATAATAATAACTAAAAGGGAGAAAACACGCTTATCACCTCCTTCTTGTCTGACTTCCTCCCCTCCCCACACTCAGCTCCCTCTCTCAGCTTCCCAGAATGCCATGCGGGAGACGACGGAGCAGATCAGGGAGCTGGAGCGGGCGCTGAGGGAGAGCATGAACACCTCCGCCCACAGGGAGGCGCTGTGGGCGCAGGAGGAGGCGGTTCGCAGCCAGGCGCAGAGACAGGTCCACCGTGGCCCGCGCTGACACGCATGAACCCTCGCACACGCACAGATTTGTCAGCGTGTTCGCGTTGAATGCACACACACACACACACACACACACACACACACACATAGGCATAGACACCTACACACACACGCACGGACACCTACACACACCCTTCATCCCTGGCAGCCTCTCCTCTGCCGTCGACGTGGTCAACCACGTCAGTCACCGTTAGTGCCTTCTGTCATTTTAAGGCTGTTGAGGAGCATCGGGCCACACCTCAATCACAGAAGGGCGCCCCCATGTGGCCAAGGGTGGAATTACAGCCAAACAGTGCCTGGATTAACATCTCATTTCCCTCCTGTTGTTGTTAATCTCTCTCACGGTGTCTTTTTCTCCTCTTTTTTTTTTTTTTTTTTTTTTTTTAACATACATTTATTTTGCTAACGAATAATGAAACGATTCAGTGGAGACCTCCTCAACTGATGGAAACTAAACGACTGTGTACAAAGCTCCAGCATGAGCTTCAGTGGAGAGTGTGAACTGCCTGGATAGTGTTTCAGGTCGAAAAACATTTTACACGACCAAATGTCACCTTTTTTTCACCTCTTACTTGGGGGTTATGTTGTACCCTGACTTACTTTAAAATTCAATTCATTTTTCCTGCTGGAATGTTAGCCTGGCCACCTCATTAAGTGGTTCAAATTGAGTGTGTGTGTGTGTGTGTGTATTTCCACGTATGGATGTGGTAATGTGTGTGTGCGTGTGTGTGTGTGTGTGTGTGAGAGAGAGGGAGCGAGAGAGAGAGCGAGAGCGAGAGAGTGTCTGTGGTGAGAAGAGAAGCAGAGCGAGGGAGTGTGTTTCCTTCTGGTGTGAGCGTGCATTTGAATGAGAATGACCTTGCATTACTTACGACTGCCACAAGTAACATGAGAGCGAGCGGCGGTTAAATCCAGTACCAAGTCTCCAAGGCAGAAAAGGTGGCTGCTTTGCCTCAAATCCATCGAGAGACTCTCTATCATACACGCACGCACGCAAGCACGCACGCACACACGCACACGCGCACACACACACACACGCACACGCACACACGCACACGCACACACACGCACACACACACACACAGACAAAAACAGTAGCTCAAAAATTCAGAGAGAGATTAGCCGTCAGTAGAAGCATGCAAGGCCGGTCGGGAGGAAAATAGATAAATAAACTGCAATATATTAAAAAACCTTAAATAATAAACAATAACCTGGGCTCTTACCGGGTCCTTGAGGTGCTTGAAGTGCTTGAATTTCATCCTCAGAAATATACTTTAAGTAGTGGAATACCCTGATAACAGCCCATTTTGTGCTGGAGTGCTTGAAAAAGACCTTTGAAAAAAAAAATGTATCATTGAAAGCCTGTGATACACCCCCTGGTTTTGTTATTCAAATCGTAACATAATGAAATTGTCAGCTTTTACAAAATAAATGATGCCAGGGAAATGTAAATTTAATTCAGCATGGTCGGAATTAGACACTTATCATTATAGATGACAATGAGATTAATAATAGATATATAGATATACAAAATAATAGGAATTAAGATATTAATATATATATATATATATATATATATTAATATCATATCAATTATAAACAATGTTTATTATTTCCATCATTATTATTATTATTATTATTATTATTATTATTATTATTATTATTATTATTAATAATAATAATAATTATTATTATTGTACACTGTTATATTATATTTTAATTAATTGAGATTACACTGAAAATGTACAATTAGTTCCTTAAAAAATAAACTAAATAGTGCTTTAAAAAGTATGTGGAACTCCTTGAATTTAATTTTGTAATGCCAGAATGAAACCAGAATAAAGCTCTTTATATCAATACTCAGTCAGACTTATTGGTAGAGTTTTGTTTTTTTCATTGACTGATTACATTATGCACCAACAAACAACGACAAATTGAAATGTAAATTGAATGTGTTTTGTCCAGCCGCCACAGGGCTGATGAGAGCGACGCTCCCCAATCGAGGAACGCGAGAGTGGGTACAGAATTAAAATGAAGGGAAAATAAAAAAGCACCAACGAAAACAAACCAAAGGTCAATATGAAAAACAAACAGAACTACTCAAATGAGCGACATTAATGGACATTGTAATACAGAACAAATCAAAATGAGGAAATACAGCATGTGATGAATTTGACTTGTGCAATCAGTCACAGACAAACAGACGAAATAGAAATACGGAAAACACAGAATGTGCGCTACGTGTGTAGGTATAACTATAGTTGGTGAATATTTCTGTGCAGAATGAATAAATATGTCCAGAAAATATGAACACTGATAACAATGGATAAGTTATAGATCTTAACCTTAATGGATGATATGGAGACTATGTTTTACGGAATGCGGTGAAATTCATCATGGAGACTCGATAGAGAATCGAGAGTCAAAGTTATCAGCAGCGGGGAAAAAAAACAGGTTTTTTCCGTCGCCACGGCGATCCCAGCCAAGCGCTGTCAACAGGTCGGGCCCACACGGGCCGCCAGCGCGGCGTCAACACTCAGGGAGGCAGCGAGTCAACACGCCATTAGCATGCTATTACACAGTCATCAAGCCAGCGCCATAATCCTGCCTCGGATGGAGGGAGAGAGAGCGCGAGAGAGGAAGAGAGGGTGTGGGGAGCAGGGGGACGAGCGAGAGGCCAAGTCCCCCGCTAAACCATCACCTGACCCTGGCACCGTTTCGCAGCCAGCCCGGCGTATTCTCACATTTTCTTTCTCCCCTCCCCTCCCCTCCCCTCCTCCGCTGTTCTGTTCTGTCCTTTCTTTCTTTCTTTCTTTCTTTCTTTCTTTCTTTCTTTCCCTCTGTCTCGGGAGTAATCAGTCTCATGATGTGTAATGCGCTGAAAGGCTCCCATCAGCCTGACCCGATGAAATGGAGCGTGGGTAATGCCTCGGGTCAGCGCTCTTCATCCCCCCCCCCCCCCCCCCCCCCCGCTTTTTTTTTTTCTCGCTCCCCTCGCCTCACCCGTTCTCTCCCTCTATCGTCCTGGCGTCCTGGGAACTTTTATCCCTCCTTCTTTCTTTCCCCCCGCCGCTTTCTCTAAACGTCCAGCGACTGCGTGCTCTCCACCTCTCCCCTGTGCGTCTCTTTTTTTATCCTCTCTTTTCTTCCCCTCCTTCCTCCTTCTCCGTCTCTCTCTCTCTCTCTCTCTCTCTCTCTCTCTCTCTCGCTCTCTCTCTTCGTGGCGTTTGAACTTGGTCTTTGAACCGGCCACGTCGACGCAAACGGACAAGAGGGATTTGGCCCTCGCCTCTGAGCCCCCCAATCAGCTTAGCGTCTAAAAGGGGGGCTTTAGGGGCCGGTCTCTGCGAGCCTTAGCCCCGACGGGGGGGAGGGGTGGGGGCGGGCCGGGGTTTGTGGGTGTGTGTGTGTGTGTGTGTGTGTGTGTGTGTGTGGGGGGGGGGGTGGGGTGGGGGGGGGTGCTTTTTGCCTTGAAGTTGAGCTAAATTAGCACGCACAGGCTCACGGCTAAGCTGATTAGCCCCCTAATTTCACTAAAATGCATTGTATTCCTTATTAATGATGTGGTTGTGAAGCGAGGGCTCGGCCGGGCGGCGGCGCAGCAGGGAGACCAGCGGAGGGGTGGTGGCGGTGCGGGTGGTGCGGGCGGCAGGGTGTGACGGGGTGTCAATGGGGTCGTGTGTCTGTGGGTCAGGGCGTCCGCAGGCGCCTCATAGAAGCCTTTCAATTCAGTTTTACAAACCTCGGGGCTTCGGTGATTAAAACCGTCGCTCGGTTTGAAACGGGCGAGGTCCCCTTTTCGCCGGCAATATGTTGTGGGATTTATCGATAGGTTTTCGCTTGTTTTTTTTGTCGAAAGAGTCAACATTTCCGACGTTGTGCAAACCCTCAACCGCCAACCCAAGGAAACTGTGATAAATGAGTTTACAGTGATGTAGTAAATATAGTTGTAGTAATTTGTAGTTCATAACCTGCCCATCCTCCCCTCTGCCTCGCGCCATAGAACCGACCTGCAATACTTACAGTTCTTTATCCAGCAATAAACTAAGGATTTGTCCAAAAATCTGTCTTAAATTTTGTTTGAAAAAAAAAAAAAAAAAAAGTGTTAAATTCAGCTCTGGGATGCCTGCAGAGCCTCAGCAGGCCAAAAAAAAAAAAAAAAAAAAAGTTTTCATTGCCGGATCCTTTGAGGAGCCGGAGGAGAAATCCAACATTAGAATCAGATAAGGGAAGGGACATAAAACATGCTCGATGATGTATGACTGTAAATGAGTCGGTTGGAACATCTTTCGGGGACGGAGCGCTGCGGCGGGTCATTTAGCTGTTGTTTCTTCTCACCCCCCCTCCCTCCCTCCCTCCCTCCCTCCCCCCTCCCCCCCCTCCCCTCGCTCTTTTGATTTTGTGTTCTTTATCTCCCTCTCTCTCTCTCCCTCCCTCCCTCCATATGTGATATTCATGAGAGGGGGAGTGAGCAGATTATCGGACATCTGCGAAACACACCTAGAGGAGCGGCGGAGACGGAGGGTGTCCCGAAAATGTGCGAACGATTTGGCCCCTTCATAAAAGAGGCCGGTTGCCTTTTTTTTTTTTTTTTACGTCCAACCCCGCGGAGCTCTTTTCCTTTCAAACCCTCTCTCTCTCTCTCTCTCTCTCTCTCTCTCTCTCTCTCTCTCTCTCCCTCTCTACACCTCCTTTTTCTTCGCTCTCAGATCCCACGGCTCGTGTGTCAAATCTTCAGAGCCTTTGAAAAGTAGAACAAAGAAACAGAAACCGCGCTGATTGATTATCGACCGATTATCGGAGCGAGCTCCGTTCTCATTGTGCAGCACTTGTACGACAATTAGACACTTCCTGTTTTGGGATAACGACGCCCCGGGGTCGCTTCCTGTCTGTCCGCGCGCGCTTGGATCGGACGTGGAGGCCTGTGTGGCCGCGGGGCACGTGCGTGTGTGTGTGTGTGTGTGTGTGTGTGTTTGAGGGATTTCACTTCACCTGCTTCTCAGCGAGAGAAAATGAGAGTAGAAGAGGATGGCGCGGGGTCAGCGGTCACGTCTCCCGGCTGACCTTTGACCTCTGGAGTCATTGCAGCCATTTAGTTCTGTCAGCCGGCCATCACTTTTTCCTTTTATTTATTTTTTTCCTTTCTTTCATTTTATGTTTGGAATTAGTCACGGCGCACGCACACACACACGGACGCGCGCAAACACACACACATGCACGCACACTAACACGCACGCACGCGCACACACACACACACACACACACACACACACACACACACACACACACACACACACCCCAGTGGTGGAAAAAGAAGCGTGCAGGTACTTTTACAAGTATCTGTATTGGCATATGTGTCACTAGAAACTGAATTTGAATTGCTCAGCTTGAATCATCGTATTAAAAAACTGAATTTGAATCCGATCATTTCAGTTTGTTTTGTTTCGCTTAAAACAATCTGAATAGCCTCATTTGAAATTGAACTAATTCGATTGGAGCTGAATTCTGATTAAGTTGAAACTGGATGTAATATTCTGAAATTGAATTAATTTGCTCTGTATCCTGTAACTGTATCCTCACTGAAAATGAATGAAATTGCAATTGCAATTCAAATTGTTTTCACTGGGACACACCTGGGTCTTTTTTAAAAGATTTTTTTTTCATCATTTTATTTCAATTCCAATTTTTCCATCTTCACACCGGAATAGCCTCACCCGCATGACGCAGCACGCGCCACATACGTGTGCCGCGTGCTGCGGTCCTCCGGCCGTGCTCCCACGGTGTGCTTGCGCCGTCCTGTACCGTACCACCGCCACCGACCCCGCCCGTGTCTCTTCTCGCCGCAGCTGGAGGAGCTGATGGGGGCGTTGGACAAGACGCGGCAGGAGCTGGACGCCACCAAGCTGCGCCTGTCCTCCACCCAGCAGTCCCTGCACGAGAGGGACGGACACCTCAACGTCCTGCACCAGGAGAGACGCAGGCAGCTGGAGGAGATCCTGGAGATGAAGTCAGTCTGCCTGTCTGCCTGTCTGTCTGCCTGCCTGCCTGTCTTGCTGCCTGTCTGTCAATCGTCTATCTTTTCTTTTAAAAACAGATCTCTCTATCTATCTATCTATCTACCTATATCCATCTATTTATCCATCTGTCCATCTGCGGGTTTTTATTGTTAAACTGTCACTTCATTTATACCTTTCTTCCTCCTTCACCTCATGTCTTTCTGTTCTGCTGTCTGGCCAGAATAACACATCACACACGACCACATGTCCAGCATTTATGGTTCCGTTCTCTTTTTTTTTCCTTTTCTTTTTTCTTTTTTTTTTTTTTCTCCTCGTTCTCCTTTTTTCCTTTTCGGCCGAAGGGAGAATGGAGCATACCTAGCTCAAATGCAGACTTTACAGAAGTCATGTATTTGCCACTTGCTGTTATGCTCGCTCACGTTGTATGACTCTGTGTTACTATGTGCATATCTGGGTGCATGGAGGTGTATTCTACACAGATCAGGGATCAGATCCTGTTTTAAAGCTCCACTTATTGATGACAGGTGTTGGACGGAGCAGTGATCGTGGGTCCAGAAACACTGTCAGTGGCTGCGTTTCAAGGAACACGTCTGAGCGTGTGTGTGTGTGTGTGTGTGTGTGTGTGTGTGTGTGTGTGCGCGCGTGCGTGTGTGTGCGTGTGTGTGTGTGTGCGCGTGTGTGTGCGCGAGTTTTGGCGATGTGTCCGCGGAGAGGCTACATGTGTGTTTGCTTTGAGTGTTCTGATGGAAGGAACATGAGGCACATATCAGCTTGTCATGTGCTGCGGAGAAATGCCTTTAATGTCGACCATTCAGCACAGTACAAAAGAGAAGGCTGGCACACACACATTTAAAACACTACTTTAAAATCCATTATGCCTCTGCAAACCCCTCTGATCACACTGAAAGAATGTGTGTGTGTGTGTGAGTGTGAAGTGTTTGTGCGTATGTAACAATCTTTGCTCCATGTAATTTTGCCCGGTCCAAGTGTGTGTTTGAAGTTGTATTAGTGTGTGTGTGTGTGTGTGTGTGTGTGTGTGTGTGTGTGTGTGTGTGTGTGTGTGTGTGTGAGTGTGTGTGTGTGTATGTGGGGGATGGAGGGGTTGGGTGTACATTCCAGTATTTGTGGTGTGTGAGAAAAAAAAAAACCCACATACTTGTGTGTGGTTCCATGTGTGTTTTTGGAGAATGTGCGTATGTGTGTGTGTGTGTGTGTGTGTGTGTGTGCGTGTGTGTATGTGTGGGTGTGTGTGTGTGTCTGTGTGTGCATGCGCGTGCATACGTGCATACGAACCGTCTCCCTGTCTGTTCTAATTTCCAACTTCCAAACAGTGCTGAGGATGTTTAGCTGTGGAAGGAACATGCATCGCATGTGATACAAGACACACATCCATGCTTCCAGGTATGGAAGTCAAATGATGACCTTGCTCGAGGACTTAAATCATCTTCATATTTGGTATTTGCCCGTGGAGAAGGTGGTCAGAGAAGGCAGGCTTGGTGCGATGGTTAGCTGACACAAATATCTCCCAGTGCATTGGATTCTTTGGCTCATGTTTGGGACTTAGTGTCAATACACGTCTGCAGTGGCAGGAACTAATGGGGGTACAGAGGGCATGAATGTGTGTGGTCTTGGAAGCTAAAAAAAAGTTTAGTGTGTGTGTGTGTGTGTGTGTGTGTGTGTGTGTGTGTGTGTGTGTGTGTGTGTGAGACTGTGTGAGATTGTGTGTGTGTGTGTGTGTGTGTGTGTGTGAGGGGTATAGTTGGGGGGTTCAGGGTCACTGATGATAAGGATTAAAGGACTGTTGAATTGCGCCGGGCCGGGCAGCGTGAGAGTGACTTACATCTGAAACAAGCCACAGAAAGTCTCCACCGCACAGAAACTCACATTTAATCACTCACGGCTGCAGATGTGCACACAATGTGCACACACACACTCGCCCCAAAAAAAAACAAAAAAAAAAAACGTCGGGTTTCTTTTTTCCTCCGTTTCGAGGGGCCAGGCCACCGCAGCTCATTCAACTGCCTCCAGATAGCGGAGGGGAAAGCTAGAGAGAGATAAGGTGGAGAGAGAGAGAGCGAGAGAGAGAGAGGAGAAAGGAGGGAGAGAGAGAGAGAGAGAGGGAGATGGAGTGTGAGAATTAGACACAGAAAGAGAGAGAGAGAGAGAGAGAGAGAGAGAGAGAGGGAAAGCTATAGATATAGTGATGGAAAGACAGTTGGAGAGAGGGAGAGCTCGTCAGCTGGAGAGGCGGAGAGAGGGCGAGAGAGGGGTAGAGAGAAATAGAGAGAGAGAGAGGACTGGAAGGGAGGGCTTCACAAACTGAAGTATTTCAAATTTTAGAAATCATGAGAGAAGTTTGAGCGCAGGCCAAGTCTCCCTCACCCCAGCGCAGCGTTTGTCAAGAAGAGCAGCTGAAGGAAACCATGTGAGGCAGCACGTTCCTCTGTGAACCTGCGTGTGTGTGTGTGTGTGTGTGTGTGTGTGTGTGTGTGTGTGTGTGTGTGTGTGTGTGTGTGTGTGTGTGTG
>NC_137194.1:14199817-14219817 GCF_960531495.2 Zeus faber | reverse complement strand
ATATTTGTCTACACGCTTGTGTAAGTGTGTGTGTGTGTGTGTGTGTGTGTGTGTGTGTGTGTGTGTGTGTGTGTGTGTGTGTGTGTGTGTGTGTGTGTGTGTGTGTGTGTGTGTGTGTGTGTGTGTGTGTGTGTGTGTGTGTGTGTGTGTGTGTGTGTGTGTGTGTGTGTGTGTGTGTGTGTGTGTGTGTGTGTGTGTGTGTGTGTTTGTGTGTCTCCAGAGCGCCACTTCCTAGAGAACAGACCTGATGTCGTTGGAAGTCTGGAGCATGATGGGAATGCCATAACTGTAGCGACGCTTGGACGCCTCGCCTGTTGAGCGCGGGCCGCCGTACTTTGCACCACGTCGCGCGGCAGCAGTTCTGTGTCGTCCAAACTGGGTTTTTAAGAGCTGAAACCGTGAAGCCAGAGGTCTGCGCCAACTGTCCTCGGCTTGCGCCAATGCCAACATGCATCACATACAGTGATGCATGACAATAATCAAGGCTCCCCTTCCCTTAGCTTCCTTTGCTTTCCCACCGCTGTGCGGGTTTTCCGCTCTCACTCTCCGCCGTTTGCACTCAGGTATCTGACATCTCTGCGAGTTCAGAATACATTGAACTCAAATGTGCGTCTTTGGCCTTGGTTTGCACGTCCAATTGAATTAGAGAACGGCTGCACACACACGCAAGTGCACATACCTCACTCACACGGGCACACACACACACACACACACACACCAACGTGCGCGCCCACATACTGGCCCAGATCTCTATTAAGTTAAAGAAGAGAGTGGAGTGTCTTCCTCCTTGGCGAGGGCTTTTATGTGATAAGATCTGCTCGGGGTGCTCTCCTATGCAGGATTCCTGAGCACATCAAACAACAGTAAACCACATCACAGAGGCAGGAAGAGCTAGCCTCCATTAGCCAGCCCATAAAGAACATGTGTGTGTGTGTAACAGGAGAGCTAGCCGGCTGCAAACACACGGACAATCGTGCATCGATATGCGGTTCCTCAGCGCACAGCGTTTCCCCTGCGTTTCAGCTCATACGCACGTGACATACAAACATGCATTCGCAACATGGAGCACGATAGCATGCACACAGCCCCGTGCGCGCGCACACACACACACACACACACACACACACACACAAGCTCAGGCTTTTGGCTTTATCGATATCATCTGACTGTGCTCAACATTGTAGTCATTCCAACTTGGTCTCAAATATGGCGCAGCACCCCCTTGTCTTTCGCTCTGTCATGGTCTCTAACACAAACACTCACACACACACACACACACGCGCACACGCACACACACACTGGGGTATTTGCTTGGTAACCTAGTGACATGAAAAAGCAAGAATTCAGGAATCGGCTCACTGGCCAGATGGGAATCATTAGCCTTATTGGTACACAAGTGGTACAGACACGGCCTCTCTCACTCCGCTCCTCATTCCCCTCTTCCATCCCTCCAGCATTTCCTCGCCTCCCTCCATGTCTGCAGAGAGAGACTTCTCCCTTATGAGGTGTGCAGCAACAGAAGGACAGCGAGAGAGCGAGCGAGAGAGAGAGAGAGATTTATTGAGCCAAATTTAGTTTGCCCCCAACTTTTCCCGCAGTGATTTGAAGCAGATCCGTCTCGACGCAAGTCACGTCAGAGGGTGTGAGATGAGGGAACGAGGGGACCGTGAGTAGACCCTGCTCGAAATGGATGCACTCACTCACGGCTCACTCACGGCTCAGCGGTTAGCGCTGTTGTCTGACGGCAATAGGGCTCTGGTTCTGGGTTCTGGTTCTGGTTTCCTCCAAACCTCAGAGACAGGTCAGTTCACACTCCGGCCGTTGCCCTCGCCCGCGCCACCGACTCTCCAGACTCTGCAGCTGGAGTCGGTCCCTGGGTGCCGCGTCGCGGCCGCCCACAAATAGTTAGGATGAGTCGAATGCAAGGTCCAAGTTCCCCCCACGGGGATTGATCCATTTGTTCTTCTTCTTCCTTTTCTACTGGAACTTCCTCACCTCCGGCTGAGCGGAAGTGAGTAACGAATGAAGCTGAGGGGGAATAGTGTCAACGGGCTTAGTCACTGTAAATACAGACAATGACTGTCAACCGAATCTGTCCCACGCATGGAGACTCACTCACACACACACACACACACACACACACTGTACACAACCATCAGTGATGCTGTGGCCATTGCAGTTGACATGACGAAGACCACGCACAGTTCGTCATCACAGGTGCTGATGCCACACACACACAAGGCTGAGACTGAGGGACTGATAGAGGCATACTGGCCAGGGTTATGGCTAAAATGGCCGTTATAGCTCGAAACGGGGTGATGGAAAGAAAGAAAGAAAGAAAGAAAGAAAGAAGGAAGGAAGAGAGTTTGTGTTCAGAAAGGAGTTATTCAGCATGGCAGGGCCTAATTGCTTGCGGCTCCTGTTATGTTTGCTTTGTTTGAGCTTGTCCAGTATAACCAGTCAGAGTGGAGCCTCTGCCAGAGTTCATGATCCGACAGTTACACACACACACACACACACACATACGCACGCACGTACGCACATGCTCACATGCACATGCACACGTACGCATACAGCTGGACCATAGAAATCATTTTGTTGATGGGACTTCATTAACCCGATAGCCAGTACAAACAGTGACTAATAAATCAGATCATCGCTCTCAGAGCACCGCAATACCAACTGTACCACGCACACACATACACACACACACACACACACACACGCACACACACACACACACACACACACACACACACACACACACACACACACACACACACACACACACACACACACACACACACGCACACACACACACACACACACCTGCTCAGAGACACCTAGACACACAAACAAAATGCTTTTAGACGCACATAGAGGCATGAGAACCAACCACCGACCCGCATGCATGTACGTGCACGCCAGCGCAGATATCCGGACGTGTCAGTCAGAGCGCGTTTCGTGCCAGGGTATCCCTCACCCCTAAGCGGCGCGGCCGCCGTGTCTGACTGCACGGCTGCAGATGAAAGACAACAGACATATTTCCCCCTTACCTGTTATAATGTGTTTATCCCAGTGTTCTTACCTGCTTTTGAAGTAAGTGTAGCGTGACCACACAGATGTCAGCTCCGCGCTCACAAACAGCAGCACTCCGCACATCCCAAGGCTCAGAGTGCCTATTTACAACCTGATGAGATTCACATTCATGGAGGTTTCAAAGGGGGGTGGGTGGGGGTATGTAGACTTATGTCTAGTGGGGTTGAAGTGGGAAATCCCCAGTATCCATACACCCCGGATGCCAAAAAATGCACCGTTCAATTTGAAGGTGTATTTATTTTGGAACGGTACAGCATCTGGGTTTTTGCGAGCAACTCCCAGAATCTCTCAGAAATTGGGCGGACGAAGCCAAACAAACATTCGGTACTTTTTATTAAGGAAGAAGAACAGAGGCAGTCAGTTGATATTATGATAGATGACACTTTTAAGACATGATTGACTTTGGTTTGGCGCGCACAAGTGAAGAAGGCCTTCAACCCACCCAAGTATTGACATTGTGACTCTGCAAAACATAAGGAAAAGCATGAACTCCTGATGTAGGTTAGTGGTAGTACATTGTGAGTGTATTTCAGGCTGGCTATGACTCTGCCACCATCGTCATCACTCTGTACTGTAGGTGTGTGTGTGTGTGTGTGTGTGTGTGTGTGTGTGTGTGTGTGTGTGTGTGTGTGTGTGTGTGTGTGTGTGTGTGTGTGTGTGTGTGTGTGTGTGTGTGTGTGTGTGAAAGTTAAGGTATATGTGTGTACAACAATGCTTACATCGTAACAATACTGCACTTATGTGTGTGTGTGTGTGTGTGTGTGTGTGTGTGTTTGTGTGTTTGTGTGTGCCTGTGTGTATGTGGGTGTTTGTGTGTGTGTGTACGTGTGAAAGTTAAGGTATGTGTGTACAACAATGCTTACATCGTAACAATACTGCACTTTTATGTGTGTGTGTGTGTGTGTGTGTGTGTGTGTACATGTGAAAGTTAAGGTATATGTGTGTACAACAATGCTTACCTAGTAACAATACTGCACTTCCGTGTGTGTGTGTGTGTGTGTGTGTGTGTGTGTGTGTGTGTGTGTGTGTGTGTGTGTGTGTGTGTGTGTGTGTGTGTGAGATAGAGTAAGTGTACATGAGGAACTCATTTAGTTAATGGTCTTGGTCTCACCAGCACTGCTCCAACGTCAGCGCTGCGTATTTGTTTCCAAATAACACACAAAGTCAACAAGGCTCATCCGCATCTTAACACAGAACAACACATCGTAAGAGTCTTTACTGCCGAGTGACACCTCACGCGTTACACATATAAACACACACGCACACACACATACACACACATACGCATACACACAGTACTTAGTAACTTTAGCCTGGGAGATGTAAGCTGAAGGCCTTGTTGTAGTTCATGTGGTGTAATGTGCTGAAGGAACTGTGTGTGTGTGTGTGTGTGTGTGTGTGTGTGTGTGTGTGTGTGTGTGTGTGTGTGTGTGTGTGTGTGTGTGTGTGTGTGTGTGTGTGTGTGTGTGTGTGTGTGTGTGTGTGGTTTTTTTTTTGGGTTATCTCTGGGAGGATCTGGGAGCCTGTCAGCAGCATCTGAATGCACACTACCACTGGTTCCTTTATTAAAAACCACACACACACACACACACACACACACACACACAGGAATCAGCACAGCTGTGTGGGACGGTCAGCAAAGCACTAAGTGGAAAGTAACAAAGTAGGAATCATTTACTGTAACTGTACTTAAGTACATTTTCAATTATCTGTACTTGAGCTTATTCAGTTTTAAATTTTACTTCACAGTGGCTTAGTGGTTAGCAGTGGTTGGCCTGACAGCTAGAAGGTCCTGGGTTCGAATCCCAACCTGCCCAGGTCCTTTTTGTGAGGAGTTTGCATGTTCTCCCTGTGTTTGCGTGCGTTTCCTCAGGCTGCTCCCGTTTCCTCCCACCACCAAAATCATGTGAGGGGTTAATACTCCTGCTGGTGCCCCTGAGCAAGGCACCGGCAGGGGAGCTGGAGTTGGTCCCCGGGCGCTGCACTGCGGCTGCCCACTGCTCCTCGGTGGAGGATGGGTCAAATACAGAGGACACATTTTGTTGTATCCTACTTGTACAATGACAATAAAGAGATATCCTATTTGACAAGAAAATAATTACTTTTTAATCAACCGAAATTCGAAAACAAGATTGCATTATTTTAGTTTTTGGGTTAGTTTATATTTATGACACAGTAATAACATCTCAACTACATTTCTACACAGTGCCGTGATTTCAGTTAGTTAGCTTATTAGTATTTTGTTATTTTCTTTTTCAGGATTCATATTTTATGACACCACCGACTGCATACTGTATTTATTGTAAATTGTAATCAGGATCTGCACAAACTCTCCTCGACTGAAGAAAAAGTACAGTGGCACTTTTTACCGTATTAAAGGCTCTGTCAGGGCATCAAGTACTTTTACTTCTAATATTTTAAGTGCAATTAAGAGCAAGTATCTATGTACTTTTACTGAAGTAGAAATGGGAATGTGGTACTTTTTATTAATTTTAAATCTGGGTATTTGTACTTTTTATATGTACAAGGTTCTGAGTACTTCCATCTGGGTCTGTCTGTGTCACTGGTGTGTCTTTGTCTGTTTTGTGAATATAAATGCGTGTGTGTGTGTGTGGGTGTGTGTGTGTGTGTATGTGTGTGTGTGTGTGTGCGTGTGTGTGTGTGTGTGTTTGGCTTTGTTGTATATGACATTTAGTTGAACTGAGGACTGGCACGGCGAGGCAAAACACAACAAGGCCAAAGAGCAGGATGCAATCATTCCAAAATGGTAAAAGGCGTTGCATTATCCTTTTAGTTGAAATAACTAGTATACTCTACCTTTAGGCCTGGACATGATTACAAGGCCAGTATTTTTTTGCTGTGTCATGTACGTGTGTGTGTGTGTGTTTGTGTGTGTGTGTGTGTGTGTACGTGCGTGTGCGTCTGCGCGCGCGTCTGTGTGTGTGCACAGGGGGCCCACAACTTCGTCAGGATAAACTCAGAAAATGTACGCATGCAGACACTCTGCAATGCCTCATGTGTCATTTATAAAAACAGTGAACGTTCTTTCACATTCCTGGCGACTATTAAGTCCCAGTGCAGGAATGTCTCTATACAGAACTCTGCGTATACACAGATAAAGCCCAATTCACCAGGGGCATGATCTGTCTGCGCTGGCTTCTACATACAAATTACCGAGATTACAGAGCAGTGTGTGTGTATGTGTGTGTGTGTGTGTGTGTGTGTGTGCGTGTGCGTTTGCATGTGTGCATGTATGTCCCTGTCTATGCGTCCATGTCTACACACAAAGGTCTCGGAGTCATGATTACAGGTGTGACTCTATGTGTGTGTGTGTGTGTGTGTGTCCTCCTCCGTTTGCGTAATTCTTGTATTGCTGTTTGTATTGACAGCAAAATAATAGTGAGGATTTTTTTTTTTTTATCAGAAGACCAGGGTAGTAATCATGTCAGGCTTTGATCCCCTGATCCTCACTGATCTCCCTGGATATCCAGGCAACCTGTCCAGACCCGGCCTAGACGGCCCTAATCAGCACCCTCCGTCCTGTGTGTGTGTGTGTGTGTGTGTTTGTGTGTGTGCGTGTGCGTGTGCGTGTGCGTGTGCGTGTGTGTGTGCTCATCCTTATCTCATCCCTGTGGTATCAAGTGTGAGAGTGTTTCCAAGTTCAACATAAATATATGAAAACAATTAAAAAATAAAATGAAGCATGCGCAGCATTCATCGACATAAAGCATGTCAATTATGAATATGATCTTTTGGAGATATGTCAAAAATATTTGACAAAACTTTGACATGAACACAGTTTTTTAATGCAATTGGTTTTATCAAAACATTTACCAGAGTTTTGAATCACATGATTCAGTGAGCGTGTGTGTGTGTGTGTGTGTGTGTGTGTGTGTGTGTGTGTGTGTGTGTGTGTGTCTGCTTTGCTTGTATGTGTGCGTGCATGTCTATGTATGTATTCATTAGTAAGATCACCTGAGATCTTTGAGTTTGTAGTTTTATACTATGTGTGTGACATTGTGTGCACAGAAAATGAAGTATGCAATATCCTCACTCTGCTCTTCAATATGAGTTAGTGTCAGTATCCTATTAATAGAACAGTGTATCATGGCAGAAGTGAAAGACGTTATTGTCCTCCACCAGTAAGATGTTTAATACGGTTTAAGCCGGAGGAGGTCAGGATGTGCGCTATAAAAGTCCGAAACGAGCTGGGGTTCTGCCGGTGGAAAAACTCACAATATATTGTGGGTGTTGTAGTTTGTTTAGTGTCCAGTATTTATAAAAGTGGGGCTCCAGCGTTCATCTGGTGGAAATAATTTTGATTGGCTGATGGAGTGTGGGGTGAACGTCAGTGTGACCTTGCACGTCCTCTGCGCACTGACGGGAAATCGACTCGTCCAAGTTCCAACGAAAGCTATAATTCCCGGCGCGATACGAGCCAAAGAAGCTTATACACATATTACACACTCACTTGCGCAGAGGCACACGCAAAGCAAAACCCTGACTCTACCATAGAAAACCACATTAATTGGGTTGTGTAATTGTCTGGCAAAGCATTGTGGGAAACAGCCCATACAGAGCTGTCCCTTCACCTCAAATAGCTTTTTAAACATGGACTCCTGTCGCCATGACAATGCTGTCCAGGAAAAGTACTGAATGTGTGTGTTTGTTTGCAGGCCCGTCGGGGTTTTAGATGTGTATTTTTACATAAGTGTCCAAGTCGCTGGCGGTTGTTCATATGTGTACGCACACACACATGTGACGTCTGTGCTTGCATTCATGTGTGTGTGTGTGTGTGTGTGTGTGTGTGTGTGTGTGTGTGTGTGTGCGTGCGCGTGCGCGTGCGTGTGTGCGTGCGTCCACCGCTCCTCTAAGGGAAGTGAATGTGGCAGCCTCCCATTCCACCGCATGTCGGCTGTGGTTCGACTGTGGTCCACCGCCAGGCCTACATTTGGAACACAGAGAAAATACACCAGGGGTACTAGAGCTCGCACTGCTTTTCTGGACCAGTCTTTCATCAGACTCTGTGTGTATGTCTGTGTGTGTGTGTGTGTGTGTGTGTGTGTGTGTGTGTGTGTGTGTGTGTGTGTGTGTGTGTGTGTGTGTGTGTGTGTGTGTGTGTGTGTGTGTGTTTTAGCGAGCAGACCACTATGCTGTACTCTCTGCCCCCGATATTTTAAGGCTCTCTGGCCCTGTGTCATGAGTGTGTGCTGTATTTCCAGGCTTCAGTTCGAAGAGGAGAGAGAGAGAGAGAGAGAGAGAGAGAGAGAGAGAGAGAGAGAGAGAGAGGAAAGCAAGGCGGGTAATTGAAGGGTTCAGGGTAATACTTAGGCCAAGGATGGCTGTTTCAACGTGTTTGCATAACCTCCCTGAACTTAATATTTAACCCCACTCCGGAGTGAGTACAGGGCAGCTCCGAGCCAAATAGAGAGAATAATAGAGTGAGACATGATGATAGAGATCTACCCGGCCCCGGACAGAGGTGATGCCATTCTCTCCTGCGGTGAAGTGGCTCCTCTCTTTGATTAGCCAAGGAGGAGGACAGCAGGGGGAATGGAATGAGGATGGAGAAATAGATAGAGAGAGAGAGGGCAGATGGCGATGTTGTCACAGATCCCTTTAATGCTCTCCGTTGGACGGAGGGTTACGTTGATATTATGGAACTTACAAGGCACCATGGATGACTTCCATTTGCCATGACGGCATGCAGAGCGTGTCTGCCTGGTATTTACAGTTTACGTTACTGACAATGTATCTGAGTCGAGGAAGAGCGAGGACGGAGGACAGTCGAGATGTATTGTCGGGATGTTTTTTTGGGAAATTCGCTTTCAGAGGAAGTTAAACATTAAAGAATGGAATGTTGAAATAAATAGAGGAAAGAAAGAGCAAGAGTGCACTGGATGTACAAAATGGCTCAGACCAAATGAGAGTAAATGAAAATGTTTTTGTTTTTTTTATAGCATTATTATTTAATATATTCTTGTATCACTCACTGTACCATGTACGTGCAGTACACTTGTTTTTTATATAATCTAATCCAAGGGATCTAGGACCTAGAGCCTTTGAATTTAGGCTCGTACAGTATGTTAAAGCCCGGACGCTGAGTAAAATAATCTAGATTCCACTGGATGAGCCCGCCTAATTTTGATGAAACTTCTAAGGGACCAAAGTAAATCAGCCTCTGTGCCTTTTGTCTCCTACTGTGTTCGCCTTCTGACACTAAGAGACAGGGAGGTGGTCCGAGGTCCGGCCTCTGGTTGCTGCAGAGACGGAGGGGAGGGAGACATAATTCATCTCCGTGTTTACACAGAGGCCTTAGAGCGCTATCTTAACACTCAGCGTGTGTGTGTGTGTGTGTGTGTGTGTGTGTGTCTGTGTGTGTGTGTGTGTGTGTGTGTGTGTGTGTGTGTGCCTGCGTGCGTGTGTGTGTGTGCGCAGGAGGACATGCATGTTTTTATAATAGTGGGACTAGAGCAGTCAGGCTTATGCCATAACCCTTACCTCTTTTGGATGAAACAGGCCAGCTGCTGCTGTATGTGCGTTATAAGTTGCTCTTTCAGGGGAGTTTTTGTGCATTTACGCGTGTGTGTGTGTCTGTGTGTGTCTGTGTGTGCGTATGCATGTGTGTCTGTGCATATGTTGTTCAAAATGACAAAATAGACGAGTACCCACCAGCATTACTAGCACATGCGTATTGACAGGACACATTTAGGCATTTAATGCTGTTTTTTAAAGCATTTCCAATATTGGATCTGCATCTTTCTGCTGTTTTAAGTCTATATAATAATAACAAAGCATATTTTTAAAAGATTTTCTCATTGACTATAAACCACCTATACCTGTGTGTGTGTGTGTGTGTGTGTGTGTGTGTGTGTGTGTGTGTGTGTGTGTGTGTGTGTGTGTGTGTGTGTGTGTGTGGGTGCGTGTGCGTGTGTGTGTGTGTGTGGTACAGTAAGCCCCCTGTCTTGCTTCCTGTGCCTCGGGGGGACCCTGTCAGTCAGCTAAGTGACGATGAAGCCGAAGAACAAACCTCCCTTCAACAGAACGGAAAAGCCGCTCGAATCCTGTCAAAGACCCCCATCCCCCCAAACCCCACCGAGGTTCCGATCCGAGCTCTCCCCACCGTCTGAGGGGACGGCCGTGGAGGCGGCCCTTGAAACCGGATGATCGCGGAGATTGGCGGAGGAGCTGATTCACCTCCTAATATGCTATATTTTTCCCTCTCCCAACCCGACCAAGGCTACATGTGGGAATGTATCCGGTCACACAAGTGTCCATGGGCTCCAGGCGCACATGGCCGATACGAAGTGACTCTCAAGGTTATCCAAATGGGAAAAATCTGCCGGTGACATCACCGCGATCGCTGACATCCCGCTAGGCCTGCTTTGTTTATTTACCTTGTCCTACAACAACAGCCGTTCTTCCTGCCCCCTCGCTGATCCTCCAACAGGTGATGCAACAGGGAAGTGAAAGGGGGGCGGGGTGTGGGTTCAGGGTTGGGGATGGGCTCCACTTCCGTCAAAGGAGCGCCGGGCGAGGAGGGGACGGCGGAAGAGAGGACGTGTTTGGATGTCGCCGCCGCCGCCGCCGCCGCCGCCGCGTCTCCAGATGGTTGTTTTGACTGGAAGGTGGCGGTTCGAGAATGTGGCCAGAAAAGTGTCCGTTCCGCCGCTCCCTTCTCGGTCGTCCTTGCTTTGGTCCGCATGGCCCTCCGTCCCTGTCTCCTTCCCATTCTCTCCTTTTCCATCCCTCTCTCTTTCTCTCTCTCTCTCTCTCTCTCCCGGCATAAGAATGCAGCTCCAACCGTCTGGCCCTGCTCATCTGTGGGAGCAGGCAGCCATCTCTCCTCATCCCTGCTCCCACTCTAAACATTTGGCTACTTTTGGCAGATTTGTTGATTTTCGTCCCTTCATATTTTTCCCCCTTGTTTCTGTAAAACTGATACATACTCTTTCAATTAGACACCCCACCAGACCCCCCCCCCCCCCCCCACCACCACCACCACCACCACCACCCCCCCCCTTCCCTTCCCGACTGGTCGCAGAGCTGGTGTGGGAGTGAAGGGTTAGTGGAGTAAGTGGGGTGTATATTTTATTAGCGGAGTGAAAACACACAAGTGGGTCCTGGTGCCGGTGCTGGGTGAGCCATCTGCTGTCAGGGCCCTTTTTTTTTTTTTTTTTTTTTTTTAATTGTATTTTATTTTTTTTTCCAAGGGGAAGCATGTTCGCATTTCACCTCACGTTTAGCGTACCTCACGTTTAACCCGCTCCTGCTCCTGCGGGACACAGGAATGGGCGCGGGTTTTTTTTTTTTGTGAGTTGGTTCCGTTCAGGGGTCGGTGTCAGCGTGCACAAGTTGAGGGGGCAGACATCAAGGTCAGGGCGAGCGTGCGGAGTCCTCGGCGGTGCGTTTCCAAACAAGTCGGCCGTGCTCCTCGAGAAGCTTTACGCGCGTCGGGCGGCGTGTGGTAGCGGCCGTGACTGAAGTCTGAACTGAATGGAGAGTTTGATATGTGGTGGGATTTGGCTCGTGGGTTAAGGGATGCAAAGATTCAGGGTAAGGAGGGCATAACTCAGTGGCAGCTCAACACATAACCACAAGTTGGTCGGTATTCGGGTGTGACGCCGAGATTTACCTTCTTGGGCGGCTTTATCGCGAGCGCCGAACGAAGCGCGGGGCCCGGGCGCGTGTTTTATGTTGGGGATGGACGTTTTCCCCTCCCTCCTTCGCTGTAAATAACACGGTGCGCTTCGAGACCATAACTAATGTGTCAGTCGGACATGCCCCATTCTCATGTCCTCTGCTTGCTCTCGCCACAGGGCTCCACTCAAGCGCTCCTTTGCCAAAGGGGAGGGGGGCCCCCGGACCGTACCGCACCTCTGCACACCCACCGATCCAGGAATGGTCATAAAATGTCCGTGGAATGTTCCTTGAGAGTCGGACAGTTAAGTGGTGCGGAGGCATGATCACAAACTAGGACTCGTAATGGATGTTCTGGGAACCAATATTATGAGGCTCCCCATGTTCATCCTCATGCCATACATCATGAGGGCATATGACCATGAGGGAACACATGTGGAAAATGATAGCTAAACACTTTGGTCCGAGCACACACACACACACACACACAACACACACACGCGCACTTAAAGGCATACACAAAGCATGTACAGACGAAAAGGCACCAACACACGCACACACAAATCTCTCTGATAAACACGATCCTACACATTATTTACAGTCAAGTGTAAATACTCACAAACTCATGGTAAAACACACTGAAAAATGCATCAATGTAAACACATAAACACAGGTACACACACACACACACACACACACACACACAGCAGTCTAGAGCAGCCAGTATTGATGGTTCCCCTGGGCAACACACGGACGCATCTGTTTCTGTCCTGCGGACTCTCCAAACTCATAATTTCAAGTAAGTCATAACACAAATTATAAACACATATCCCTCAACCGTGACGCCTAGGAATAACAACATGGAGTGCACTGAGCTGATTTAAGGCGGGCTGGGACTCCTAAATCTTTACCTTTCTCTTCCCCCCCTTCGCCTCCGCGCCCCAGCCGCTTTGGTGCAGGTGACGGTCACTCTTGTCAAACAAAAAAATGTTTTGATCCTCTATTACTGTTATCTCTTGCCATCTTCCCCTCCCTGACACCCCACCCCCCCTTTCTTTTTTCTCTCTTTCTTCCTGGGCCAAAACGCTTCCCCCTCAAACCTCGAGCGGTGGACGTGCAAATTTAAGTACATTCCATATGAATAGGTGCGCATACATGTTTGCTCTTGACCCTTGACCCCCCCGCCCCACCAAGATGTCTTCATCAAAGTCTTCTCCGCTGATTTGTCAGCCCATCATGGGGAATCATCGCACTCCCTCCCTGTACTTTAGCTCACTCTTCTCCTTCCACGACTCTCCTGCGCTGCTTCTCCTCCAGAGCGGGGTGGCTCTCATCTCGTGACCCCTCTTTACTCTCTTGCCCCTCCGTTGTACCCCCCCACCCACCCACCCCCACCCCCGCCCCCCCCCCGCGCCCTCTTTCCTCTCATCTCACGGTCATGTACTTTCGCCATCCATCTCCCGCCTCCGGAGCTCCCAATGTCTCAATCTGTCCCGGGGACCATGGAGGCTCAATTGGAATCACATGCTGCAGTGAAGTCGAGAATTTCACCCCTTATAAATAAGACGTCAGTCCGCCCCGTGCCCCGCTACCGAGAGCCTCACTCCTCCCTTCGCAAATCTGGGTCACGGCTATGACGTGTGAGATGCGCGCTTCAAATTTCTACAGCCGTGCTTAGTCTCTTATGCTAAATACTTGCAGCCTTATTTATACACAAAGCAGGCTTTTGCTAAGATTTATGATAAGTGGAATTCAAGAAGGGCAATATATACCGCGTTCCAATTTATTCTGCAAATTGGATTTAAGTGTCATAAACATTTAATTTTTTGTTTTTCAATTAAACCCATGGATGGTATTGCGTCTCAGGGCTCTTTGGATCACTGAAATCGATCTCAGACACCTGTGATAATTAGTTTGCCAGGTGAGCCCCATTAAAGGAAAACTACTTAAGAAGGATGTTCCAAATTGGTAAGCAGGCCACGAGTTTCAAGCAATATGGGAAAGAAACAGGATCTCTCTGCTGCCGAAAAGCGTCAAATAGTGCAATGCCTTGGACAAGGTATGAAAACATAAGATATTTAACGAAAGCCTAAGCGTGATCATCGTACTATGAAGAGATTTGTGGCTGATTCAGAGCAAAGACGAGTTGCTGCAGATAAACGCATAATGAGGAAGGTTCATGCCAGACAAATTCATGGGATTAAGAGAGTTTGCTGCTAAAATGCCATTACAAAGCAGCAAACAGGTATTTGAAGCTGCTGGTGCCTCTGGAGTCTAGGAACCTTAAGGTGTAGGGTCCTCCAGAGGCTTGCAGTTGTGCATTAACCTACTATTGGGCCCCCCCTAACCAATGCTCACAAGCAGAAAGGGTTGTAGTGGGCCCCAAAATACATGAAGACTCATTTTCAAACAGTCTTGTTTACTGATGAGTGCGGTGCAACCCTGGATGGTCCAGATGGATGCAGTAGTGGATGGTTGGTGGGTGGCCACCATGTCCCAACAAGGCTGCGACGTCAGCAAGGAGGTGGCAAAGTCATGTTTTGGGCTGGAATCATGGGGACAGAGCTGGGAGGCCCCTTTAGGGTCCCTGAAGGTGTGAAAATGATCTCGGCAAAGTATATAGAGTTTCTGACTGACCACGTTCTTCCATGGTACAAAAAGAAGAACCGTGCCTTCCGTAGCAAAATCATCTTCATGCGTGACAGTGCACCATCTCATGCAGCAAAGAATACCTCTGTGTCATTGGCTGCTATGGGCATAAAATGAGAGAAACTCCTGGTGTGGCCCCCATCCTCCCCTGACCTCAGCCCTATTGAGAACCTTTGGAGCATCCTCCAGCAAAAGATCTATGAAGGTGGGAGGCAGTTGGCATCAAAACAGCAGCTCTGGGAGGCTATTCTGACATCCTGCAAAGAAATTCAAGCAGAAACTCTCCAAAAACTCACAAGTTCAATGGGTTCAAACATAGGACCCCTTCAAAGAAGTGGACCTATGTTTGAGATGTTGATGAGATGAGATGTTGATCCTCTGTTAAGATGTTTGATTGAGCTTTTGATTTCAGTAAATATGACCTCCTAATGCTGCAAATTCAACAAATGACCATTTTCAGTTCTTTACAACTTGTTTTGAAACTCTGTTGTGCATAATAATTTGGAACAGTGCATTTTGAGTTTTTTATTTTCAAAATAAATACTGTTATCATTGGGAGGTTTGTTCAATTACATTCGAATTATACCCTATTAAGGAAAATCAGAGAAAAATATTATTTGCATAATCATTTGGAACGCGGTGTATATATTTTATATATTTTCATCGGGGTGCTTTCTCATGCAGGGGCTTTTATGATGACTTATCACAAGTTTTTAATGACACGAAAATAAAATGCATTGTCACTCTTTGAATCTGGCAGGAAATGAAGATAACCCTTTGTTTGTACAAGAGACGCCAGCTCCTGAGCCAAGCAGGCAGACGGGAGTAAAGAGGGGAGGAAAGAGGGGAGGAGAGCGAGGTTCAGTGGCAGGGGGATACATGCTTTTGACTTTGTATTGTGTGTGTGTGTGTGTGTGTGTGTGTGTGTGTGTGTGTGTGGTGTGTGGGTGTGTGTGTCCGTTGCTTCTGTCTGATGGATGAACCCATTTTCATGGATTGATTTACGTTGCTAGTCTGCCCTACATCTAAGGCTAAACAGCCACTCAAATTAGATGTGATTAAATACTCCTGTGTGATTCAGGTCCAAAGACTGTTTGTAATTTTGATCAGAGCGGAAACCACACTGAGACACGCACACGCACACACGCGCGCACCCACGCACCCACGCACGCACGCACACACACACACACACACAGGCGCGCACACACACACATTAACTGATTAAGGATGTGGGAAAACTTTACAGGCTGGCTAATCACAACTCTGGCCCTTTTAGGGTTTTAGGAAGACATTTCTCAGCTCAGCACTTTGAGTCGTCCAACCTCCTCGCTCAGGGGGCACACACGGGGAGGCTTCACAAAATTAGACACGGCACTCTAATCACCCGTGTTAATCAGGACACTGGAAATGCTTTTGGAAATGTACTGAAGCACGGCAGCCATTTTGGCTGCGTTCACACTGCAGGCCAAAGTGGCCCGAATCAGATTATAAAATTTTTTTTGCGCATATGTGACTCATCCGTTTTATTCATGACAGTGTGAACAGCACAAATCACATGGAATCTGATCTTTCCAATTCGGAATTGGGCCACTTTCATATGTGGTCCTAAATTGGATACAGGTCTGATTTTTTGCAATGCGACCTCAGTCTGAACTGTCAAATCGAAATTCATACGACTTCTACATCACTCCAGAGCTTTTTATTGTCACGGACTAGGGGTGTGTGTGTGTGTGTGTGTGTGTCCTCTGAGGGAGCGATCGATGCGCAATTTGCGCACATTTGAGTTTTTATTTTAGATGTATTTTATTTTACCGGATTTCCTTTATTGAACGAAACAAGAAAAGCACCGTGCCCCTGTCTGGATCGAAAGATTTCATCCGCGAGCCTGAGCCGAGGTACGCGGTCCCAGACCGCCTGACGACCACCGCCGGCCGCACGCGGGTCAGTTCAGACCCCTTCACGCTCCAATCTCATATCGGCCACCTTTAAAAAATAACGTGAACAGCCGAAAAAAAAAAAAAAAAATTGGATCTGAGCAATGAATCCGAAGTTGAGCAACCGGACAGAGCTTGGGTATCTGACTGGAACGCGCAGCGTAAAAACGTCTCACACTCTGAAAGTATTAAAATGCCCCCAGAACACGTCCAACATTAAACCTGTTCAACGTCACGTCGCCGGAGAGTGAGGCGACGGAAGGTTGCTTGTTCTCCACTTTGCTCTCAAAAGGAGGGGGAATTAAACACAACACAGAGGAGAACAACCATGGGGAGGGAAAAAACATACATGCTGGCATACTATTTAGTTTGCCAAATGAGTCGTCTTTAGGATGTCCAATACCATGGTATGCAACAGAAACATGCCTTTTGGCGGGGACAGCCGACTTCACGTAGAACACATTGCTCGCTCCGTGTCCAAGACGAACACCAGTTGCATCCAAACCAATTGACTTCCAGCGCAAAAAATCAACTTAAAAATAGTTGTGAATGAATGGATTGATTAATACACAAACTGTTACTCTACTCTACTGAAACCCTGGTTCAAACCCGCCCAGTTCGGCATTGTGCCCTTTAGCAAGGCACCGCATGTGTACTCTGAGCGGGCGCACCGTTTGGTAGCTGACTCGGACGGTGGACGGCATCCAGCGGAGGCAAGTTTTGACGCGTGGGAGTGGAGCTTGAGTGCCAGGTTTCCTTTATTAGAAATCTCAGAGGTGGTCAGGAAGAGAAGGCTCTCTTGTTTGGCCTCTGCAGATGGTTTAACAGATAAGATAAACCTTCCCTTTAAGATTGAACCTGAGCAAGGGTTGGCGCCCCTGACCTTTGAACCCCTTTCATTCCTCCCACCAAATTGGACCGGCACTTAAAGCATGGAGCAGACCTTTTCCAAGTATGCTAACAATGTATCCTCCTCATTTTTACTGCAAAAATGCATAATTCACTCTTATAGCTTTTTGCCTGTAATTATTCTCTGTGTGTACTTATGGCGAGCCAGTGACCTGGATAGAGAAATATTCATAAAGTCATGTTGCGTGCACTTCATCTTGAAGGAGATGAGGGAAGACTATGAGACTACTGGGGCTGGTCCTGGCTCTGCAATGTACAGGTCTGGTGCTCTCACGTTAAGATGGCCGCCGTGCTTATTGAGTAAGGCTGTTAATCTGACCCACTGTTTATGAAAAGGCGCACATGGCACCGCATTCCATCGCCTTATACGACTCTCGGTAGCACGCTTCTTTTCTTTTCAAGCGAGCCTCCGATAGCGTATTTGGACGAGGATTCCCACAGCACCAAACCATAATTCAATATTCATCATGGGGTTTGTTTTTTGGCCTACAGCCGTGCTGTACTATTACACCGCATTAGTCTGGGGCTCAGTGCTTTTGCCTCAATGCTTCTGACCAGTGGATAATCCCTGCAGAGAATTTTCTTTGGGAAAAGTTGTCGCTGTCAAGATCCACTCCACTTCCCATTTAATAATGTAGATGGCCAGGTCATTCAGAAAAAAAACTACACACTGTACTACAATGTACTATAATGCAATTGCTCTGGTACAGGTCCAATATATACTGTGGGTGTGTGTGTGTGTGTGTGTGTGTGTGTGTGTGTGTGTGTGTGTGTGTGTGTGTGTGTGTGTGTGTGTGTCTCTGTGCGTGTGTGTGTTCCTATTATCGTGAGCGTTAAAAGGAATAACAGTGGAGGTGTGGGGAGATGAGTGTCACACCAGCCCATTGCTGTGATTAATGGTGTGATTAGGTGCTCCAATCCATGTCAGCACACACGCATTCTGCATGCTCGCTCGCTCGCTCTCTCTCTTTCTCTCTCTCTCTCACACACACACACACACACACACACACACACACACACACACACACACACACACACACACACATATACTCCACACAGACAGTGAAACATACACTGGAATACATACGCACAAGTCCAATTACATGAATGGACTTACAGATACAGACAGTAAGCACACACGCACACACACGCGCACACACACACACACACACACACACACACACACACACACACTCACACGGGCCCATTAATGGCCCTGAATGGGAGAATCCTGAATCCAGATGCGGTGCTCAGATAATTGTACTAAAAACACTGAATGTGGAGTTTCAGTCCAGCAAGACTATTCTGAATTTGGTTTGTTTATTTTTGCAATGGAGTTATTTTTGTAGGGACTTAAATCACGGAATGAAAACACTCCAATGTAGGTCAATTTTCAATTCCGTTCCGAGTCTACTTCACATAAACCTTCCCTCCTCCTACACCCCTCTCTTATCCTTATTTTCCTTCACCGACTTGTTCGCCGCTCCCTTACATGCCATGAACACCACAATTTACTGTTACGTGTACTTTCATTGACCTCCTCTTCTCAAATGAAATTTGGTTTTGGAATGGGGCTGTGTTATGTTTATCCAACTAAAAATACATTACGTGTCTGTGTACACACTACTTGGACAGGTGGAGTCTGCTATGAAATTGACATTTTATTACATAGAAACAAAGTGTCATAGAGCTGCTTTATTTCCAATGATTATGTGTGTGTGTGTGTGTGTGTGTGTGTGTGTGTGTGTGTGTGTGTGTGTGTGTGTGTGTGTGTGTGTGTGTGTATGTGTATGTGTGTGTGTGTGTGTGTGTGCGCGTGCTTTGAGGGCCCTGGTCAATGGATGGATGATATTTACCGTAGATAGATAGATAGATAGATAGATAGATATAGACATCTAAAGTATTTAAATGATATTCAGCCGCATAAGGAAAAAATATAGAACAAATTAGTTAAATAACAAGATGTAATAGTGAGGTTGCGTTTGTTATGGAAACTGTGGGAATGTTTTTCGTCGGTGTGCACGTGTTTAAACAGTTGGTGGATAAATTGCGTGTGTTTGTCACAACATATTTATGACATCCTGGTGCATGACGAGGACAGTAATCACCCCTCTGCCGCACGCACTTAAACACACGCACGTGCACGGACGCGCACGCGCGCACACACACACACACACACACACACACACACACTTCTGTTCTGCCTAATTACACAACCCTAATTGCGAGTGTACGTGTGTGTTAGATTGTGGTGTTTTGACACTGTTTGTGTAATGCACTTTGGAGGTGTGTACGCACCTGTGTGTAACTCATTTTGTACATTGCCCGCGCACACACACACAGACAGACACTCACACACACAAACACACGCATGCACACATACAAATATGCACGGTGTGGTAATCAGAGTTGACAGCAGAAAGATGTCATGCCCCCACCCACCAGCCCTCTCCATTAGGCTCTATTACTCTGTGACTGGCCTGTGAGTCACAATGAGGAACCGCTATTACAGCACTTACCAGACCACTTCAAAGATGTTGGTTTTTTTTTTGTCTTCTGTCTGTGTTTGTGGCATGACGGGGGGGCGGGGGTGCTCTGTATGTGTGGCATGTTTGGATATACACATAAGTGCCCACGCCTCCAGATGTGGGTGCGCTGTTCGTCTCGCAGCCGTGTCCTATCCACCTCTCTGTCTTTGTCATAGTGCAGTGATTCTCAACATTTTTCCCATCAAGGGACCCTCAATTTAAAATGCATCAAGGCACATTT
>NC_137194.1:14189817-14194817 GCF_960531495.2 Zeus faber | reverse complement strand
CTTATCTCGAGGGCTCATCTGAGCGCAGACGTCTCCAGGCCGCTCAAGGCCTTAATAGGAAGCAGTATATTGGAACAGGTTCCGCCTCCTCCCCGTGTCCTCATGTCTGACTCAGGGTTTTTTTTTTTGGTTTTTTTTTGTTGTTTTTTTTTTCCCGTCTCGCCCTGTCACCGTGTCTGTCTCTCGTTCAAACGAGGGACGCCGCAACATTTTGGATGAGGGATCTGTGTTGATGTCTTCCCTTCGAAATTTCATCCTCAATCTGTACCCCACCCAGCTCGACTGACTCTCTCTGATAATAGTCTTGTCGGCCCCGGGGACTCATCCGCAGCTCGGGGGGGGTGAAGCCGAGCTTGTCTTTGTGTCTGCACCCACTCCGTCTCCGTCTGCCCCGCGGACAGCTGGCTTCGCTGGAGAATGGCTGATTGGAAATGTCGGGGCGGACTCCGCTGTTATCGCTCTCCAAAAGCAGCCATTTTGGCAGGTTCGATCGCTGCCTTTCAAAACATTTTTGTGTAGCCCCCCCCCCCAACAAGAATGTGTACAGCTTCGCAAAAACATATTTGGGTGCGGTTTCAACCCATGACGTCTGAAAAGACCAGGGCCGCCCCCCTCCCCCCAAATGCCACGCAAAAACCAACACTTAGCTAACTATTCTCTGTGGGAGTGAGCGGGTCTGATTCAATTAAATGTTAATCTGGAATATGGACGACGTCTGACAGACTTATGATATTCCATTAGCCGCTCCGACTCCCTCAATTTATGGCCTGCCTGTAGTCGTTACTGCCACCGTTTTTTTAAAATCTTTGGCGGATTTCGACATGCTTCCCCCCCCATCCCGGAATCCCTCTGCTTAATCATTTTTTAATCTTCGTGAGCCAAAGTCAAGAAGTTTTATTATCAAATGCACGGTGTGACACGGGGTCATTCCGAGCGGCGGAATCCGACGGTGAAAACCCCGCTGCGTTTTGGAGCGCGGGTGTATACATTTTTTTGGGAGACGTGTAAACAAGCAGGGATAACGAGCGGCCTCCCTCCGAGCGCGTTACCGTCGCCTGTTGAATCTTCTTCTTTATCACCCCCTCCCCCGTTGCTTTTCCCCCAGACCCAGAGCCGGATGAAGCTGATTGCGGACGTCTACGAGGAAGACCACCTCCATCCCCATCATCACCCTCACCATCCTCACCTCCCTCACCACCCGCACCCGCCGCACGCGCACCATCGCAGTCCGCCGCGAGGGCCGCCGCACCACGCCAACCACCGACCGGCCATGGACCAGGTCAGTGCCCGATCGCTCGCGCGCCGGGGCCGTGCTGGTTTTTTCTGCCTTGCCTCGCGGAAGCCGGCGCGATTGGCTTTTGAAAAGTGCTCGTTACTGTCTGCTCGGGCCGATGCAATCGCACGTCTGTCGTCCGCCGTGCCAGTCCACTGCGGTCGCTCCCAAAGCAGAATCGAAATTTCCTCCCTACTCCCCCCCCCCCCCCCTCCTTTACCCCTCTCTCGTTCCACACGGTCCCTCTCTCGCCAAGCCTTGGGTTATTCATATCATTTAGATAAGGGGCCCCAGGGGGAGAACTGCCGAATGAGTGTTTTTGTAGTAGTAGTAATTGAAGGAGTAATTTGTCGGAATAGCATAAGCAAAATTGTCGGTCAAAAAGGATTGTGATAATTGATATCGTCGATATCGCCCAGCCGTACGTACATCTGCATGTTTGTCCGCAGTATATTTGGGGCATTCTTGTCGGTTTAGGTTTTGTTTGATGCGCGGCGATTCCTTTTTTTCCCCGATACCGTTCGGTCCGATGGAACATCCAGCGGGAGAAAGCCGAGCTCGGAGACGACGGCAGGTGATCCGCACGTTGTGCAACCTGTCGCCGCAGCACTTTGAAAACAGTATAAACTCATCGCTGGTCCATTGTTCTCACAAAAGGATTTGATTGCGGGGAATTCCTCACTTTGGAGATAAATGGGACAAGACGGGGGGGGGGGGGGGGGGGATTTCCACCTCCCTCTGTTCTATCTGATACTCGCCGTTTCCTGTTCTTAACTGCTCTGCATCGGCCGCCCAAGTAGGAGCTTAAATGTAGAAACATTGAAAACACGCACGCACGCAAGCCCCCGGGCCACACATGCACGTGTGAGATGCTTTGCTGTGGGGGAGATCCGTGGAAGGATCCTTTGCTCCAGTCGTTACATTATGGGGTGTTGTCCAGAGTTGCGAGTGTTCTGAGGCACAGGCCTTGACGTTATCACCGTCTCGATGATTTGCATTATTAATTATTAATTGATTATTAATCATAGTAGGATGAATCAAAGGGATATTTTGCATATACTTCTGCATTTTTGTATTATTATTATTATTATTATTATTATTATTATTATTATTATTATATCCATGTAGTAGCACTTAGCCACATTGGAAGCTACATACTGTACTAGATAGTGAATCAAATGAAATCAGTGATTTCATCAATCTGCATAACCCCCCCCGAGTATTGGCTTTAAAATTGTCAATACAGTGTGCATGAGATGTAACACGATTATCAGACAGAGAGCTGAACTGTCCTGACAAGCCGCTGTACTTTAAATTGCAAGGGGACTCTTTCAGTGTAACACATAAATATCTCTCCTTCAATATCCCTGCCTCGTATTGTTTTACTGGAGAAGTTTTTATAGACCTGACATATGAAACAGGAGCTCTGCGCAAGATAAGTATCAGACTCCTTCAAATTGGACTGAGAAAAGGCCCAGCAACGAAAGTATGATTCGGGACACTGGGAAATCTTGTTAAATGCGTAGAGAATAACATAACTAATGAATCTGGGCCAATTGGCTGGATTATTACAGCCATTAAAACAGGGTCTTTATTTTGAACCCTGGCAGGGCACTGTATGAAATGCCTGGGGGTAAAAAAATAATAAAACTAAACCTGGGAAAACCTTGGGAGAAAAAAAAGCCCTATACTACACTAACTTTACTCAGAATCCATTAAGGGTCTGATCAAATGCAAATGCTGTGATTGGAGTTTTAGCAAAGAATAGAGAGTGAATGTGTCTCCACGCGGCTTTGCCAAATGTAAATTCCATTTTGCTTGGGAACATTTTCAAACGTCAAAGTCAATGGTGTATGTTCTGCACCCAATAATCCCCTTTCATCCACAGGTCTCGACCAAACTGATTACTATACGGGCCGCCACAAACTCCCACTCTCCCTCTCTCTCTCCCTCTTTCTCTCATACTCTCTCTCCATCTGTCTCTCTCTCTCTCTCTCTCTCTCTCTCTCCCTCTCCCTCTCTCTGCCGTGTCAAGCGCGCTCTTTTCCGAAACAACAAACACGTAAGAACCGTTGACAGAGGTCAGCCAATCACTTCATGGCTTTTCCTCATATCTGATCTTTGACCTGATGTGGAAGTTCAGCAGGGGTCAGGGCAGGGCCTCTGTGTGTGTGTGTGTGTGTGTGTGTGTGTGTGTGTGTGTGTGTGTGTGTGTGTGTGTGCGTGTGTGCGTGTGTGTGTGTGCGTGTGTGTGTGTGTGTGTGTGTGTGCGTGCGTGCGCGTGTGTGGCCGGGGATCAGGTGGTGAGACTGTTTTCCCTCCAAACACAGGGACTTCACATCTCCTTTAATCTGCCTCCTTTATCTGATTGTGATTAATTACTCTATTTGTTGTTCTTCACCACATCTCTCTCTCTCTCGCTCTCTCTCTCTCTCTCTCTCTCTCTCTCTCTCTCTCTCTCTCTCCCTCCAGCCAGCATCTTCTCCCCCTGCCATCGCAATCCTTCATCATCCATCCTTCCCCACTCAACCCATCCCGCCCTTTGTCTCCCTGCCCTGGCACTCTGGCTTCTCCTCGCTCTCCTCCCTTCTGCTCCTCCACTCTCCTTCACCTCTTCTCCTACCTCACGTTTGCTGCTCATTATGTGTGTGGGTTTTTTTGGGTTTTTTTATTTTTTCCTCCCTTCCTCCATCCTCGTCTCCTTTCCTTCTCGGCCTCCCTCCGATCTCCTTCATTAGTAATTTTTTTTTTTCCTCTTTTTCCTCCCCCTCTCCCTCCCTCCCTCCCTCCTCCTCCTCCTCCTCCTCCATGTGGCCAGTGGCTCGGTGCAGCTCTGGGCCCACGGACGCCACTGAGGAGATGATTGATGATGATAATGATGATGATGATGAAGAGGGTCGGCACACTCGCTCGGGAGACCACAGCGCTTTTCCAAGTCTGTCAGGGCCAGAGATGCAACCAGCGCCATGAATAACACAGCGGCGACCGCACGCACGTGCACACGCACGCGCGCACGCATCCGTCCGCGGCGCAACGCACATAAACACACAAAAAAAAAAAAAGGACAGGCGCACGCGCTCCCGCCGCCTCCAGACAATGACGCGCACGCAGACGCATGTTAGCGGCGATATTTGGGGGGGGAAGGCAAGGGACGCAGGCGCGCACGGGCCGACGCAAAAAGCTGGCGGCTGCTGCCTGCAGCCAAACCGCACGTCATTCAGAGTTCATTGCTATAGTCGGCGGGTCCATCCTAATCCTTTAACTACACCGCCCGTCCTCTCCCTAATATCTGACGGGCCGTGCGGGCGGACAGGTGAGCCCTAATGCGAGGAGACAAGGGAAGGAAGTGGTTTTAGTCTGTTGAGATGCACCCCAGGAGCGCGTCTCGGTACGGGGCCCTGTTCGCTTTGACGGGTGCGTTTGTGTCCATGTTGTTCTCATTTAGACACACCAATAGCGCTGCCAGACGCTTGGCACCGGCCCCTTTGAAAGGAAATAGAAAACAGCCATAAAGTGTTTATCAGACTCAGAATTACAAGGTCTTTTCTTTTGGGGTTGTTGTTCTTTTTTTTTTTTTTTTTTTTTTTTTTCTCCCTGAGCCTTAACATGCTGCCTGCTTCGGTTTATGAGAAGTAGCACATGGTATTTGGCCTGATTTTTGTGTGTGAATGTGTGTGTGTGTATGTGTGTCTGTGTGTGCATTGTATATGTTCGTGCATGTGTGTGT
>NC_137194.1:14177317-14182317 GCF_960531495.2 Zeus faber | reverse complement strand
AGACCCCGCTCTCTCCCTCCCTCTCTCTCTCTCTCTCTCTCTCTCTCTCTTTCTCCCTCCCTCTTTTTTTATCTGGCTTTCAGTCAGTTTGTCAGTGTCTATAACTCTTGATTTTTTTCCTGTTATTTTGCTGTCTTGTCTCTTTCTTCCTCTCATCTCTTTTACATTTTTTTCATTGAGAGCTGTTTTGCAAGGGAGACTTGCTCACTTACACACACACACACACACACACACACACACACACACACACACACACACACACACACACACACACACATATAAATAATTATCATAAAGATAAAGAAAGTTGTTAATAATGAGGAAAATATAGCAGACAAACTTTCTTAAATTGACTCATTCCTGTTTGTGCCTCTCATCCCTCTCTCCTCTCTCTCTCTCTCTCATCTCTCTCTCTGTCTCTCTCTCTCCATCTCTCACATTATTATCAGTCTCTTCTTTCAAAGCCGTCACCACAAGAAATACCCGAGCCGTTTTGCGGCGGTCACAGGGACAGGATATTTGAAAATGTGGATCTAAATAGTTTAGCGGTGAAACTCTCTCTCTGATGTGGGGCGAGAACCCCCGCGATCGGCCGATCTCGGCGGCAACGGTAACGATGCCGATGTCTGCGGGAATCCCGGCATGAATGAAGTCGTCCGCTTGTGCGTGTGAAAGTGCAAGAAAGGAGAGGTGGAGGGGAGGAGAAAAGAGAGAGGGAGAGATCGTGGCGGGATTAGAAGAGTGCTTAGTGAGTTTAGAGAGATGGCAGCGTACAAAGGCCTCTCCCCGAGGAGGAACTCGCACCTGGAAAGGCACTTGTTCATAATGATCGGCATATGTCTGCGTGTGTGTGTGTGTGTCTGTGTCTGTCTGTGTGTGTGTGTGTGTGTGTGTGTGTGGTTTGGAGTGGAGTGGACTGGGGCTGGGGGGGGAGCGGGGTTATGAGTATGCATGTGTGGTATTTGGATCGTACTAATACACTCAGATATTTATTCAGTAGGATGCTCCGGTGATTGGATCTCCTGTGTAGAATGGAATACATCCCAAAGAGAAACCCCGAACCTCCACAGAGAGAGAGAGAGAGGGAGAGAGAGAGAGAGAGAGAGGGAACCACAGCCTTTTTCTTTCCTCTAAACCCATCATTTTCCTCTGACTTCCTGTGTTCCTCTCTCTCTCTCTCTCTCTCTCTCTCTCTCTCTCTCTCTCTCTCGGATCCGGAGTAAGTCCCTTCTCTTTCTCTGAGCAAATTGTTTCTCACATAAAGCCGGCCCAGAGGCTGCCAGTCAAAATGCTAAATCCTTCTCCAGTGTCCCAGAGCCTCCAGCGCCCGGAGGCAGCAGATAGAGGAGGCAGAGGGAGGCAGGATCAAGCGGGAGGCTGCGGTGGGACGAGCGAGAAGGATCCCACCTGCAGGAACTTAGCGCCAGCTAACGAAACAGAGTGACGGGCGGGGGGGGGGGGGGGGGGGGCGCGAAGGGGCTGAGATGCTGCCGCGCCAGATGATTTCTTCCGTCGAAATAAGCGTCACCTGGGGGGATATCGCCCCATTCCCCGGCATACTTTTAATACCTCCGACTGAGCGCCGCATGCACGGAAACGCACCAAATTTTTAGATTCGCTAATAATAAGCTACACTGTGGTTCAGAAAAAAATAACAATAATAAGATTATGTTTCCCCAAACGCATATTCCAGGAAGGCCGGAGCAGGTATGGGATACTCCTTGAAGGTTCGAAGGAGGAAAACTAATTGGAATTTCACCTCTTTCCTCCAGGCCTACGGGCTCTTAGCACCAGAGGCTCCAGAGCACCAGAGGTGGACAGGGGCCGGACAATATGGAGGGGTTTATTATGGCAGTTATCAGAGCAATGCCGATAGATGTTATCCATCCAGGGTTCGTTTGGTTCAAATGGAACTGCTTTTCAAATTTATGTAAGACTGTGAAGAATTGAGGTCAGATAATGACTTGGATGGATAAAGAAAAAAAAAAAAAAAGCACATTGCATTTCTCAACGTGGGGTTCGGGATCACTCAGGGGTCCCCCAAGAGGTTCCAGGGGGACTCCAGCCCCCCTTCAACCCCCTTAATAGTTCAACGTATTTCATTTAAAAGACATTAGCACCATTAGATAATGGTAAAAAATGACTGATTATTGCTTTGATCATTGTTTCACTGTTATCGCCCTAACTATAGTATAGACACTAAATCATATGTAACAATAAAAAATCTTCTCAGGTTGGGAGTTTCCAGAGATAAAATCTTATCAAATGTGGCCAGATGTGTATGACACTGAGGGTCCTTGAACAAAGTGGAGGATCACTGTAGTAATGGATGTATTTATATAGCACTAGAGCAGCCACTAGAACCACTTCAATCACTTTACATTGAATGGCTCTCATTCACATACTTTATATACAGTATACAGTACACAGCACACACACACACACACACACACACACCCACACACACAGTGAAAGACAGCCAAGGCACCAACCAGCTCAACACCTCCACAGCTTTAGCCAGGAGAAGCCATGGGATTGAACCAGCATCCCTTTGATAACAATATGACCACTCCACCTATCCCAGCATACTTCTCTTTAACAAACCCAAACACACACAGGGGCCGTGGCGCCGCTTTACCGCGCTTTCCCTCCTTTCTTTTTCCATGTTTTATTCTCTGCTTTTCTGCTTTACTGAGCTAAAGAATAAAAAAAGAGGCAAAAAAAAAAAAGTCTGGACTGCCCACTCTAAAAAAAATAAATAAAAAATAAACAACAGCAAAAT
The DNA here is from genome assembly GCF_960531495.2 of Zeus faber. Lineage (NCBI taxonomy): Eukaryota > Metazoa > Chordata > Actinopteri > Zeiformes > Zeidae > Zeus > Zeus faber. The sequence goes on along the minus strand of NC_137194.1, from coordinate 14,179,535 downwards.
GACTAACGAAACAATTTAAATTCTGGCTGAGGCTTTGCATAAATAAATGCAATCTAAGTCAACCATAAAGTTTCCGCCATAATTAATGTCAGGCGGTTTAAATTGTCGAAGCGGCCTTGTCTTCTTCAAAAGACCCTGCGATGTCTCCTGATTGTAAGACCCGACGAATCTGGATCCTGTCTTGTAAATGTACAGCTACAAGTTGGACTTTAAAAGGCGAGGGGAAGGTCCCGAAAAACGGGTCAGTGACCTTCTGCTGGAGGGTATGCACATGTCAGGGTAGTAAAGCGCCGCGATGAGGCCTGAGTCCCACGGCTATAGAATACACCGCTCATTTGGCCCCAGCGCCAAGAAAGCCTATGAGAAAAGGCCGTCCAGCACGGCTCAGCTTGCCGCAGACGGTGCCGGGCGAAGCAGAGAGTTTGTGTGTTTCTATCCAGGTAGAGAGTATTAGATGCCTGTCTGTGTGTGTGTGTGTGTGTGTGTGTGCGTGTGTGTGTGTGTGTGTGTGTGTGTGTGTGTGTTACCAGATCGGCCCAGACGAGCAGATTAGTGCCTGTGTTCCTAACAGCTTATTCTATCTCGCTGCTGTAAGCCCCATCAACAGACCCGAGGGTCGGGCCACTTCTCCGGGGTGTCAGTGACACACAAACGCACACACACACACACACACACATCCGCACTACAAACAACCGCACCAGGACTCCGACTCTCGTCCATGCTTTAAACTCTTCATTCTTTCTTAATCTAACTCAGTTCTCTCTTGAGATATATCTCTCTCTCCATCTCTCTCTCTCTCTCCCTCTCTCTCACTTTCTCTCTCATGGCCTGTTTTCTCAGTGCTGTCTTTTATCTGGGCCGGTGGAAAAGCCATGCTTGTAGGACGACATTCAGCACAGGATTAATGCCCATGTAAGACCCTCCTCGGCTTACACTGCCGCTGCCAAGAGGGGATCTCTGCAACCACACACTGCTCTGCACACACATCTACCGACACACACACACACACACACACACAGAAAATCACACTACACACGCATATGCTTGCAAACTTGTTGCGTGGCATGTCAGTGGCTCGTTACTCCAGACCTGCTGGACAAACACAGCGACACATAAACATTCAGTTAAGCACACGCGCACGTGCACTCGCGCACAGACACGTTAAACACACACAGAAATACCCTGACTGGCACGCTTCGGTCCCCCATCCCAGCAAACCTTCTATTCCTTGAAATGAGTGTATCCATGCCAAGAATGAGTCCAGACACCAATCCCATCTGTCTGCATCAGAATCAGGGATCAGATGTGTGCACAGACACACACACGCACACACGCACACGCACGAGCACACACCCGCGCACACACATACACACACACACACACACACACACACACACACACACACACACACACAAGTACACGTATATGCACGCAAACATGCAATAGCGGCATGTAGAGAAATATTGCCAGGACAGACGGAGAGAGAGATGGAGAGCTGGAGTAAGACAGAGAGATGAGGTAGATTGAATACAGACTCTTGGTTGTAGTTGTGTGAGGCCAGACGTGGTCCGAACCCAAGCTAGGATGCTGGAATCTATCTAGGTCAGAGTGTGTGTGTGTGTGTGTGTGCGTGCGTGCGTGCGTGTCTGTGTGTGTGCGTGTGTGGGAGTGTGGGTGTGTGGGTGTGTGTGTGGGTGGGTGGGTGTGTGGGTGTAGGCACAGATGTGTGTGGTGTGAGAGCTCTTGCTTTATGTGTGCCTCCGGGGCCTGGTGGGTTTTGGGCTGAAGAGGATTCTCTTTGGAATGTTTTCTGATTGGGCCGTGGAGTGGGGGATGCTTTCCTGATTGGTTGTTTATCCTCGGGCTCTTATTTTGGGGTCTTCCTTTGAATCGGTGCTTTTTTTCCTCCTTTCTCTCGCTCTCTCTCTCTCTATCCCTCCCTCTCCATCCCTCTCCCTCCCTCCCTCCCTCTCTCTCTCTCTCTCTCTCTCTCTTTCTCTCCTGCTCTCCCTCCTCCTCCCTGGCTCCATGACCGGTGTGCCGCTGGCTGTGTTTTTGATGTGAGTGTGTTTGACTAGCTAAAACAGAATCAGCAGTGCGGTGCTCTGCATTTCCGCCAGGCCAGCGGTGCTCAACATGGAGGTGGTTGCCCACGGTAACCTAAAGCGCTAAGTAGCTGAGTATTATGGTCTTTATCAAAATCAGATGGCCGCGCTGA
>NC_137194.1:14092317-14159817 GCF_960531495.2 Zeus faber | reverse complement strand
CTGTCAAGAGTGGGCAGCTCTACCAGCACTTGTTGAATGGGCCCAGTGGGTTTCAGGAGTAAATAACCCGTGGATGAGTCTCCCTGTCAAATCCAACGAGGGTTATTTATCCTCCCTTTCTGAACTCGCAGCCAAACCCCTGTCACACTCCACGATGCTTATTTACGGTGCAGGGAATCTTAATTTCGGCCTCACTCGCGTGGTATCTTGCAGAGTGTTCTGAAGATTGTTAAAAGTTCTCGGCGGTTCCCCGCAGGGATCCTGCTGGTGCTGCAAAGAGGTGGAAACAGAGACAATATTGTTAGACCAAGTAGAAAAAGTAGACCGAGAACTCAATCCGAAAAAAAATGAAGAAAAAAAACGGCGATTCTGCCGATGGTGGGATTGACAGACTCATGTAGCGAAGGAAATCCACCAATTGTGTTTACACGTTCGCGCTCGTAATCTCATAGTTTTTGTGGAGCTCTGGTTGATGCATTTGGAGAAGTAGAATTCAGCGGATAATTCCTTTTCTCCTTGGCGTTAACATTTAACAGCCTTTGTTGGACGCCATGCATCCGTGCTAATAAATATGAAATATTTAGTTTATATACTGTGTTGAATGCACAGCATGGTGACAGCACAGGTTAAAAAAAAAAAAAATCATAAAAAAATGAAATATTGTAATTTAATATCTATCATACACATATATTTATATGTGTATGAGTGATTTTTAGATATAGAAGACCATTTAAAGAGATAGGATCATTGTCTTCTACAGTAAGTCGCACCCAAATAAACCGACCTCTCCTCAAGTGACATTGGCAGAAATCATGAGAACCAGTTAAAACCGGGACTTTTCCTGTGCGCACCAAAGCTTGAAATCTGTTCCGTCTCCTTTCTTTCCCCTCTATCACCAAAACTCCCTTCCCAACTTTAGAGAGTCAAAGTTGTTAGCCTCCACCTTGAAACCATAACATCGCCCCTTCCCTCCCCGCTCCCTCCGTCTCCACCCTGAGGCGCTGCTGCGAAAAGGCTGGTAATCCCCCCCAAAACATTCTCTCCTCACTCTCCGCCTCCCTCTCCTCCCCACTATGTGCCTGCCGGCAATGGTGGACCACACAGCCCACACGCATACACACACATAGACAAACACACACACACACACACAAGCACACACACATATTCAGCTCTCTTCTATATGAACTAACATTCATATTGAATTAACGATTCCAACTATTATTGGAATGCACCGTTATTTAAAACCGGATTAAAAAGCCTTGCGTGTTTTTTTGCTGTCAAAGTTGTACTGTATATGTAGCAGAATCTACGGTGTGTGTGTGTATACGAGTATGTGCTGTTTTACTGGACTGAGGAGACGAGCAATGATTGAAGAGAGAGCCTCTGGACATTTTTTGACCAGTATGTAAGCATGCCTCCGAACATTTTTCAATCCCCCTCTCCCGCCCTGCTCTTCCTTTTCCCTCTAACACACGCGCGTGCACACACACACACACACACACACACACATACACACACACAGCAGTGAGGCTCGCCCAAAGGCGGAGATGGTGAGCGTTGGAGGAGCACCTGCCATGGAACCGGCTTCCGTCGTCCCTCCTCCGGGCCGGCCCATATCCTGACAGTGTGTCTCTTGAGCCTGGGGCGATACTGACCTTAGAGGCACCGAACAGAATTACTGCCGACGGGATGATTAGCTCTTCCTGTGACCGGAGCTCGCTCATAATGGCCACCACATCGCAACTGAGCTACTGAGCATATATACAAAACAACGGGGGCGGGGGGGTTTCACTTCATGCCACTATCATCGTCCAAGCCTATGATTGTGTGGTAACACACACTATACAAACTTAATGAAGTGGAGACATTTATTGGCATTGAATATTGGAACACAGAAATTTGGATAAACTTAACTGACGGAAATGCAGGCACCTATCGCATTTCTAACATTGGCTTAAAATCCCCCTTAAAATCTGGCAGGAAACATGTGGTTGTGGACTCTAACGATTTAACGTAATGATCATGATCAGCTCAAATAATTGCGATCTGGCGGTGATGTAATAGTCGTGGCAGCTCCGCTGATAGACACAGTTAAACACCAATACGATGTCTGCCAGTAAACTGAGCCGGTTTCGGCCTGGAGATACTTGGACGCTCATCGCGCTTTAGAGCTCGATGACCAAACACAAATATTCCAGCTGACTGTTTGCGCCTCAGCTTGTCCACCTAAACAGAACAGCTGGAGCTACTGCATAGATGTTGCAGTCAGACGGACACTAATGCACACACACACACACAGGTGAAGGTGTGTGTGTGTGTGTGTGTGCGAGTGTATGCACATGTTTGTCTGTATGTGTGTGTGTGTGTGCGTGTGTGTGTGTGTGTGTGTGTGTGTGTGTGTGTGTGTGTGTGTGTGTGTGTGTGTGTGTGTGTGTGTGTGTGTGTGTGTGTGTGTGTGTGTGTGTGTGTGTGTGTCTGTGCCACTATCCACTACACTTAAGTCCATTTTCTTTAAGAGCAGATTGAGATCTTAAGGATCAGATTTATTTGCTGAACTGGTTCGGACGATCCTAAATAGATCATCACTCCTCGCCAAAATTGGTATATACTCACACACGTGCGTGCGTGCGTGTGTTACTCATGGTCGTGACTTGACCACTCATAAGGCAAAGCCGAAAGATAAAAAAAAAAAAGAGCCTGGAATCGGTGCGGAAAGTGAGAAAAGAGGTACGACGCAGAGAGGGAGTGGGACTGTGAGTAGCGAAAAGAGAGAGTGGTAAAAAAAAATGGAGTTAAGAGAAAGAAAGAAAGGGATGATCAGGAGAGTTGGCCTCGTCTTGAAAAGACATCAGGGTTAGGGCGGAGGGTGTGTAACAACGAGAAAAAACAAAACGAGCACTAAAACAGTGAGTTTTTCCCTGGGCCACCGACAGGCACTGAAAAACACCGACAGGTAATAGCCGGATGATTCTTTGGACATTTTCATTGAAAGCATGCGCTGTTATCCTGTCTGAACAACGCTGCTCCAAGCAGCTCACTGTTTTTGTCTCATTTTATTTATTTTTATGTATTCCCATTCTGCCGGGACAAATGAAATCTCCCCTTTAAAAAACCCTCTAAAAGGAATGTCATTTTTTACATTCGGTAAGAGAGAGCCATTTCCTCTTGCTGTCATGTGTGACCAACAAATGGAGGCATTCACCTTGTGTATGAGTGTTTGAGTGTCTGTGAGCGAATGGAAAAAGAAAACCGAGGGGGACTGAGCGCTTATCCGCGTGTGCGCATGTGTTTCACTGTAAACCCGTGTCTGCGAATGCCTACGCACACGTATCGGGCCGCCGGGTCAAACCTTTAAAGCAAAAGAAACCTGCCACCATGCCGCCGCCCCGCCGCCCCCCCTGCCCCACCTCTCTCCTTGACCCCCATGGGAGTGCAGCGCGGCCCGGGCTAACTTCACAGCTGAGCCCCTCCCGCTCTGGAGCATGGGGGCTGGAGGCTCTGTTGGTTGTTACCGTGTCACTCCGCACGGCTTCTTATCGGCCCATCAGACTACCCTCAGATTCTCTTTCCAGATGGGGGAGCGAGATAGGCCCTCAGAGGCCCCGGACCCCCGCAGACCCCCAGAGCACTGGGGAGGTGGAGGGGAGCGGGGGGGCTCTTACCTGATGGAGGCTCTTTAATGTGGGCTCAGGTGTCACCACACATCTCCTGTTGCCCGACCCGGGCCGATGCTGGTTTCAGGATGCAGGGCTGTGGCTCTGGGCCCTGACGGCTCCGCTTCTGGGTTTCGACCCGGGTCAAGGCCCGGATGCGGGACTCGGGCTCTCCAGGCTCCAGAGTCTGGTGTTTTACACACACACACACACACACACACACACACACACACACACACACATATATACACATGCGTATACAAGTACTCCCGGCATGCATCTACTCTCTAGCCCACACATGCAGCTAACCCACAGTGGAGCACTGGACAAACACTGCCACTCGCACTGTGCATCGAAGGAAAGACAGAGAGAGATGGAGAGAGAGAGAGAGAGACAGAGAAAGAGAGAGTGGAATCCCACACCAAGAAAGAGAGAATAAAGGCTTTAAGGAGTAAATGGGTGGGATTAGGCAGAGGAAATTCTAAGAGCGAAGACGGACAGAGAAAAAAAAAGAAAAGTGAGAGAGAGAGAGAGCGAGAACGAGGGAGAAAGGAGGAGAGACAGGCTCAAAAATGGAGGGGAGATAAAATTCCAGGCACCTTTTATTGTTGCTGCTGAAACCTGTAGTTTGGACCTGCAGGAGTATTATAGCCATGTTTTCATGAACATAGTGTCTCTTTGTTGCCCGGAGGCTTGTAGGTGATAAGTGAATATTTAACCATGTCCTGATCCTGCCAAAAAACACTCTTTCCAACGTGTTTCGCTGTATTTATGAGCGTAGGCGCACATGCATGTATGTGTTTATGCAAGAATGTCTGTCTGTGTGTGCGTGTGATATAAGCGTCTATGTAGTTATGTGGATAGTTTCATGTCACACTTTTCAAGCAAAGTATTGCATTTTTACTTATGTGCATGTCGTGTGTATGTGTGTGTGTGTGTGTGTGATTGTTTTAAGGTCATATGTGTAAAGAATATGCCCAAACAACCTCCGCAGAAGTAAGTAGTGAGAAGTGCAGATTCCATCCGTATCAGTTGTACATTGGCGCACCTTGGCCTGGCTCAGAAAACTCACCACCATCTCACAGAGAAGCCTCTATCATTCCTCACAGGATTAGAGAAAGAGAGAGAAAGAGAGAGAGAGAAAGAGGGAGAAAGAGGGAGAAAGAGAGCGGAGGGAGGGATTGCTCTTCTGTTTCTCGTAGCTGGCAGGATTTTTTTTGACTGCTATTTAAGTGAAACAATAGACCTCGTGGAATTGCTACCATTACCTTAATCCCTCTGTGTCAGTCTGTCTCTGTCAGTCTCAAGCCAGATGTTATCTCAGAGAGGGAACAAGGGAACAACAACTGAGAAAACAGCAACTGCAGAACCATATGGGCAGAGAGGAAAGAGAAAAAAATATATATATCTATAAACTGTGTATAGACACTGCTCACAAGTCAGTTTTGAGTAAGAAGAAAGTGCAGGAGTGAACGGCGCTCTGTCTGATCCACTTAGAGGGGAACGCTGCCTCTCCATAGGACTTTAATGAGTTTGATTCATGTGCTGTTGTTTTTTTTTTTATCAACAGTCATCTCCACCTAGTGGTGTTTGGGCTGAACAGATGCTTGCTGCACTGTGAAGTAGAAGGTTTCCGCGGGGAGGAACCCTCACAGCAGCTCACGTCCGTGTCCGAGTCGCTTTATTAAAAAAAATAATAATAATAAATAAATAAATAAACAAAAACGGCATAATAAAAAAACAACGTGTAACAGCGCGGTAGCTCTCCGGCTCTCCAAAATGCGTGCACCCTCTCGCCCCGGGCGGGGCTGCGGCTGAATGACCTTGTCGGGGCGGGCTCCCCGCTGCCCCTTGCACAGTCGTGCGCCGTGTGTTACCCGCTCTCCTCAGCACCTCTTGGCCCGGCATCTGTGAGGCTCCCTCACGCTTGCTTTCACCCAGCGTGTGTTTGCTCAGATGAAGGAAATTATGTAATTAGCCAGCGAGGGATTGTTTTCCTTCGCTCCCCCTCCTCCTTTCCTGTGTTCTACCTTTACCCCCTCTGTCTTTCTTCCCATGGCTCTCCCCCTCTTCATCCCCCCCCTTCTCTCTCTCTCTCTCTCTCTCTCTCGCTCGCTCGCTCTCGCTCCCTGCCTGTCTTGTGCTGTGGCACCGAGAGATGGTTCCAATTTGCCCCCGAGCCACGCCCCGAGCCCGCCCCGAGCCCGCCCCGCTCATTAATCGTCGACGGGGGGAGAACGAGCGCTCCTCTCGCCGATTCTTCTTAATTGTTGAATAGCCATTTTGTTGGACATCAAAGGGTGGGGTTCTCGGGCGAAGGTGTGTGAGGCAGTGGAAATTGAGTCCCGGGGTTGTGCGGGTGGGGGCGTCAGGTTGTGTGTTTCGGAGGTCGGTTCAGGGGTGCATGCAGTATTTGGGGCGGGGGGTTGGGGGTGGGGTGGGAGGAGGAAAATGGGCATTTTGCTCCCTAATTCCAGCCAGCCTGGAGGCCCGGAGCGCTAAGAAGGGCCTCACTGTTGCTCTCTGGATCAGCCAGGTATTGCTTACATAAAAAGCAAGTGAAAACAGCTGTAGGGATAATTAGCTTGATTCTCCATTACATGCCATGAGGGCCAATAACTAAAAAATGGAGTTTTGTTTGGGTTAGAGCTGCAGCCCCAACCAGGAGGAAGTTGTAAAAGTCCGTCAGGGGGAGAAAAAAAAAAAAAAAAAAAAAAGACGAGGAGAAGAGGGGGCGAAGGGGAGAGAAGTCGAGCAGAGAGAGTGAGCTCTCGAAAACAATTGTTTTTTAGCGGAGATGAACTCTGCAACGGGAAACGCCGATGGAGACCATTATTTCCCCGTCCCTTTTTTAGACGAGGTCACCGGCGGCGAGGTGAGCGTGCGTCACAAGCTTCCGCGGGTGGGGCCCGGCGCCTAACGGTGCCGCGGCCGCTGCTTCGCCTTCCAGTAGAATCCGCACCCCTCTGATGCACAATCCACGTCTGCGGTTGTTTTGAAACGTGGATGCGGTCGCGTCCTTGGGAAAGGTTGGATGTTCGGCGGGCTTACTCAACCTCGACTCTGTGTGTGTGTGTGTGCGCGCCTCGTGTGCACCTTCTGAGTGTCTGCGTCATAATCACCATCACTGTAATCACCGTCCGCCGCGTCACGAGCTGCAGTCGAAGGGAGGACGGGCGGAGGCGGAAGACGCGCGAATCATCGTCGGCCCTGACGACGGCGCTCAATAAGTCGGACGGGGGAGGAACGGTAATGATGACCTCAGCGTTAAATCATCCCCTCTTGGTGGAGACGCCGTGGGGTTGTTTTTTTAGTCACCTCGGTCACAGCCCAGCCCGGTAAACAATGGGTGAATAGACGCTCAACTCCGACTTGCGGGCCCGCACACTTCACCGGGACTACACCCACATAATCGCCACGGGCCGTAGTACAGCTGCTGCGAGGAAGTGGAGGTAGATCAGCTAAAGTGTTGCTGCGCCCTCCTCCTCGAAGGTTACCCCCCATGACGGACTCCATATCCCGCCTATAATGGCTTATTTTACATCTTGGTGGAGTGAGGAGGGGGACATTGTGCGGGTAATTGAATTTGGTCTCTCTCGCTCTCACTCACTCCCTGTCTCTCTCTCTCTCTCTCTCTCTCTCTCTCTCACTCTCGCGCTCTCTCTCTCTCTCTCTCTCTAGCAGTGAAAAAAAAACAAGAGAATCATAGGATAATTGCTAGTGAAGGAGTGGAGGTCTACCATAGGTGGTCCCCAAACTCTGCAAGGATCTTTTTTTACAAGCAGTTTACATTAGTACCACTTAGAGACAAGGAGAGGGTAAGCCGGGCAGACCGCGTCGCTCACGAGGCCAGACTCTCCATCCTGATATCCAATCTCCGCGACGGACCGACGGACGGGCCGACCCGTCGGGCGTGCAGGCCACGCAGGCGGACTAAGAAGAAGAAAAATAAATAAATAAATAAAAGTCTCTGGCATTCTGTCATTCCTGTAATTGTTTGTCAGCCGATTTGAACTCGGATCGCATTTCGGCGCACATACGTTCTAGCAGTCAGTCAGTCAGTCAGTCTTCAAAGCGGCAAGAATGTTCGCACACATGCCTCTGGCGCAGCAGGCAGTATAAATGGCTCTCTACCTCCGCGAGCGAGATCTGGCATTGCTTCTGCAGAGGGCATTGCAGCATTTTGGCAGGCCCATCCATTTCCTGTCTCTGATGGCAGGCTTAACCAGTATTAATATGAGAACGGTCTCACCCTCCCTGATCCCACCATCAAGTAGACAGGGTGGAGGAGTGGAGCATGAGGATGAGGGCTTCCACAGGGAGTGGAAGATAGGAAGGGCTGATGGTGGAGATGGAGGGAAACGATGGCGGGGCAGGGCGGGGGCGGTGGAAACCGTCAAGGTCGTTTGTCATGACTCGGTTTAAAAAAGAGAAATGGACGCACTTAATTATGTTACGTTATCGTATTTCAATGGGCGGTTACGGCGATGGCACTGAAGATTCTGTCAGCCGGCGGAAAAGGGAAATGAATCGTGCGCCGGTGAAACGAAGAAACAAAGAAAAGACATTAGAAATACTACGTCGGAGCCGAAGTGAGAATGGAGGGCGCCGTGTCTGTTGTGCGGCGGAGGGGAGTGCCCATGCCTTGGCCTCATCATTAGTCATGTGTCGTGGGGGATCACAGAGCGCTTCGCAAACACGAGGGGGTTCACTGGGCCACGCCCCCCTCCAACGCAACGCAAAACACCCCCCCATCTGTGTCACGAACGCATCCTCCATCAACGTCCATGCGCGGCAGCTATTTGATGTCAAAATGTGCTCATTCCTAAAATGTCGAAAAGTAGTCCCACATGCACGCTATTAATAACATCAATATCGAAGTCAATGGGTGGCCCGGAGGAGCGGCGCCCCGCCCCGTTGCCTCAAAGTCAGAAGGGGCCGGGGGCTGAGTTTGGGTTTGAAGTTAATTTGTGATGAAATTGTCACTTACATCCTAACAAATGGCTCAATTTTGAAGATGGAGATTTCTTGCTTTGTCTATACCTGTGTGTGTGTGTGTGTGCATGCGTGTGCGCATGTGTGTCTTGTGAAGGCATCTGTTGGTGGAGGTAGCGAGGTGCCGACAGAGAAGAAAGAGGAGTGGTCCCTGTGCACATCCACAGGCTTTGCTCTCCATTATTCCCGGCCCCGGGGCTCTATTTGTTGATTCTCTGGCCCTAAAATCATTAATTAAGTTGCAGACGACAGCAAAGAAACCTGAGAGTGGGCTCCAACACACAATCACAAGTTTACACACGCACGCACGCACACACACACGCACACACACACACACACACACACACACATTTTCAGTGTTGCATAACAAATGATGGCACTTGTTTTAATTGCCGAGGCTGTTTATTTACTCCTGGATATAATGGATGGTCCTCTTCAGCCTGGCATCCAATCAGAGCGCAGAACGAGAGCGAGGCAGGAAAAGTGCAAGCAGCCCTGCAGCCCTGGCCCGAAATTCCCCGGGATTTGACATTCTCCTCCACGCTCGACGTGCACTTCCTTTCACATGGCACCACTCAAAAACGCTTAATCTCTTTACTTATAGGCTTAACATCTTCTATCACAATACTTCCTCTCACTGTAAATATTACCTGTGCGTCTGGATTCCCACCACTCCCCCGCCCCCGCGCCGGGAGAAGCTCAACTTCAACTTCTTCCGCACCTCGTCCACATGTGAGTGACTGATGATGGCGTCGTCGGTGATTGGTGGCTATTTCGGAGCCTGTTTGCTCAGCCAATGAGGCGCCGGCGTCCCGCTAGACATACATCATTGCTTTTTCCTCTTTGTCCGACCTAGCCCCTTTTCGGAAAAAGCCGCTGCTCCGCGGCCCGCCCCAACAGACACATTCCGACAGTTTGTTATAAATGAGCACTTGATGTGTGGGCCGGTGCCAAGTGCATTTAAGGAATTCTTGAGGAGTCCTGGAGGAGGCGCAGCAGAAAGCGAGAGGGACGCGGCGGTCAAGATTTAGGCGCGAAAACCCCCCCCCCCCCCGCAAACAATCTGCTCTGGACCTGTTACTGTCCTCCTCTTCTAATTGCTTCGACATGCCAAATGTTGCGGCGATTAAAGCTTTTGAGATGAATTATTTACGCCTGTTTGGGTTTATGTGTTTTTTTTTTCGTTTTTTTTGTTTTTATGTGTGCTTTATCTCGCTAACTTATGCCTTTCTTTCTTGTTTCTTTTCCCAGCTGCTTGTTAAGCCCGCTGCCAAGAGGACTGAGAAATGTTGCCTCTACGCACACACACCACACGCGCCACACACGCTCAGAACCCGCATCCCACCGCCCCGGCCGTGGCGGACAACCCCGGCGTCCAGCTGATCGATCCCCGTCAAGACCGCACGGGGGGATCTATCGTACCCCGCAAATACGCCGCTCCCGCGTGATTGACGGCCGCGCTGCCGTCCCGCCCCTCCGCCCCGGGAAGCCCTCGTCACTCGTTCTGGCCCCTCCGCGTCAACCGCCAGTCGCTCTGCCCGTGGTGTTGACTGCCGCGGCTTAGCCGAGCCGGCGAAACGAGATGGGAGCCGATGCCAACGCCGGCGTGGCTGATCACCGTGCGGGCGTGTTTATGTCTGCAGCTATTATCAGACTGTTTGCACCGCCACAACACGGACCTCACAACCCACAGGGACCTTCAGGATGTACCGTGCCAAAGGAACCGTCCCTGTCCGCCCCGAAAAAGGGGGGAATGTGTTCCGCACCGCCCCCCGAAAACCGGGAGGACGGAAACAAAATGACCGAGACCCCGGCTCTTATGACTCTTATTTGGTAAATGGCGGAACGACCAACGAAGAAAACGATGGACTCGTCTTCGGGGCGGACGATGCCCGGGGGGGGGGGGGGGGATGAGGAGTGCGGGAGTGGTCTCACACCTTCTCCGAAATCCAAAGGAGAGGGCGACGGCGCTGATCTCAGATCAGCCACATCACCGCAGCAGCAGCCTGTTCGCACCCCGCTTCCCCTGCTCCTTTCAACCCGTTGTGCTTTTGTTTGACGAACCAATATTGTTTTCTGTTTGGTTTTCTACATCAGAAAGAGTGCCACTCTTATCTTTTTATTATTGTTTTGTTATAAGTGTGTGTGTGAGTGTGTGTGTGTGTTATATTGCTGATTGCTGGTTTGGGCATTCTGAGATTTATTAATTCAGTGCAACCGAGGGGCCGTCGGTGAATAACGAAGTGACTTGTGTTTTCAAGGCACCGTGTTGCTTATTTTTCTTTCCACTGAAGTAATAACAACGTACTGCACAGTAGCGTGTTGCAATTAGATAATATCCAACTCCCTTTACCAAAAGTAAATCTTTTGTGCATACAATGTGTGTGTGTGTGTGTGTGTGTGTGTGTGTGTGTGTGTGTGTGTGTGCGTGCGTGCGTGCACGTGTGTGTGTGTGTGTGTGTGCGCTGTGTGGTCTTGCACAATCATGACGGAGGTGAAAATGTGAGGTCACAATATTCACTCTCGACCCGTTCTGCAGTGTTTTGCCGTGGTCGACATGTTTCTGTCGTTTCAATAAAAAAAAAACAAATAGAAAATGAAAAATTCTCGAGCGCTGGAAAATTTTGCTTTTTCAGAAGGAGTAACGCACGCCGATGTAAACAGCGTTTTCACTCACGCCAGAGCACAACAATGGGCATTTTCACGAGATTACAGTTTCACCGCCGCTAATGGCAACTTCAACAATGGCCTCTTGGGCTGCTTGAGAAAGAGTCCCCCCGTCTCCCCCAGACTTTTCATGGTCTACCAATTCTCTCTCTCTCTCTCTCTCTCTCTCTCCCTCTCTCTCTCCCTCTCTCTCTCTCTCTCTCTCTCTCTCTCCCTCTCTCTCTCTCATAAACTCAGCCAGATGTTGCCCAGTTTTCCTCCTAGGGGGATGAGGGGGGTGGAAAGGCACGGTAAGGCAGGGGCTTAGTAATGTGGCTGGGTACGCTCTGAGAAGGCAGAGCCGTCGCCTCCTCCACATCCACCGCTCCGATGCTCGCCGGGTGCGGAGCTCCGGCCACAATCTGCCGGTACCTTCCGCCTTGATTTTCAAAAACGTTTACTGATTGTTCTAATTATTTTTTTATTTTTATTTTTTTTGCGCCGGCACGTGACGAGAAGGGGCCCGGCGTTGTCGTCGTCGTTTTTTACCAGCAGACAACGGTTAAATAAGATTGAATTTCCCAATGACACTTTCCTGGATGAATAACCTTTAAAATAAATAAATAAATATAAAAATCCCTGTTTTTGTTTTTATAACGGTTATGCGGTTTGGGTATAAGATGGATATCTGTCTTTTGGCCTGAAACACATATCATTAAAATGATAAAGATAAATATTTTGTTTACCAGACATTTATGTCAGAAACCATGACATCACTTTGCATCATTAAGCTGCGTTGTAATTCACTTTTGTTATGGGAGCTGAACCCGCGGCATTACCTCTGGTGGTGCCCTCAACTCTCTAGGACCACATCCATAGAGCCGCGTGTGCGTCATTAATCCATTCAGCGAGTCTTTACTATATATGGGGACTGGACCAAGTTCGAAAAATAACACAATGTTCAGGAAAAAAAACAAAACCCTGTGGAGCCGAGAGTTCGACTCACTACCGCTTTTAAGGACGAGGGAGGCTCGGGGCGGTCGGGCCGCGCGCTCTCCCTCGCTCTCTCTCTCTCTCTTCCCCTCCGAGATGAATTCAAATGGTTAATCATTCCTGATACAAGAGGTTAATCATTAGCTATTCATATCATAATCATAGCGTATTAAAATAGGTCAATCATTCATCTCGGTGCCCCTCGTGAACCCCTTACAAATATGAAGCCGCCGAGCTGGATTTCTAAAATATACGCACAGTGTGTATCTCTTCCTCTCTCTCTCTCTCTCTCTCTTCGAAACTTCATTCGGGGCTGTAATGCAGAATATCAGAATATGTTCATTCTTTTTATGAAGTGGATGATTCCGACGATGTTTCCCCCCGCTCCAGGATAAAATGCCATTGTTAAGAGTGACCGCTGGAATTTGAAACGGGCGTGTGGGGCGGTAGGCCTCTAGTGTGGCGAGCAAAGTGTGTCCAACGAAAACGCGTCTGTAACATCTAACAGTGAGCGTGGAGAGACACCCAACACGTTTTGAGAAGGTATACCGTGAAAAAGCGATTATTTAATATCCATAAATGTCCACATGCCTCCGAGTGATGAGAGGAGTCTGTATAAGCAGTGAGTATGGACCTGCTTGTCTTGATTTTACTGACTTGTAACTCGATATCCTGCGAGTGAAAAAAAAAAAAACCCTGCCTCTGCTCTGGCATGGATGGGGTAATAGCCCAGGGTGCTTTATAAGTTTATTTTAGGTAATAGAGACGCTTGTTTTGTTACAGCCCCGTTCCGCCCTTTTCTTTTCTCTACTCATTATTATTATTATTTTTTTTTTTCCTTCTCCTTCTTACAATCTCACCTATACACTCAAATGGAATCCCCTCCGCGGTCCGCATTCTTCGCTCTTGAAAGTCGTGACGAGAGGATCGACTCTTTTTTTTTTTTTTTTTTCGCGTTCGGTTCCTGACGAGTGACTCGGTCGAAAAAAAAAAAAAAAAAAAAAAGAAAAGAGTCGTTCGACTTTTGATCCCGAGACGCTTCGGCGGCGTCGGTTTCGGCTCCGAATTTGTGGCAAAAAGAAGAAAAAAAAATTAATAATCGATAATAAGGATTCAAAGCGTTGATTTCAAAATTATCTCAGCCCCGTCCTCCGCGTATTTATCGCGTAAACGGCAAACGTCATTCACGCCCGTCGAAATTGATCGCTGTCCTCGTCCCCGCTTTACTGGTTTCCAGCTCTCGAGTCCGTGTTGAACGTCGCTCTTGTGTGCACCGACTCCCCCACCCACCCCTTTTTTTGGCACCCAGACCCTTTTGCCGGAGCGACTCCCGACCCCCTGAGTCGTCGGACGGATCCGTTCGCGACGACCGAATCGTCCGTGAGTCGCACGCGACGACTTGAAAGTTGGTGGCTGGGAGGAGAAGAGAGAGAGAGAGAGAGAGAGAGAGGGAGAGAGAGAGGGGGAGTGCGCATGCGCCACCTGGAAGTTTTGCGCCGAGCATCAGCGCCGGTTCGGTAGTTTGGGGAAGGAGGCGAACCGGGCAGGTGACACGGAGAGAGGAGTGCGCGCTACTTCCCTCACTCGTCCTCCCCTACACACACACACACACACACACACACGCACACGCACGCGCACGCACGCACGCACGCACCCGGTGTCCGTGGGTCAGGGAGGACACGCGGACCTGCTTCAGCACCCGCCGCCTTAATCCGCTGTTTGGACCGAGGTTTTTTTTTTTTTTGTTTTTTTTTTTTTTGGGGGAGGGAGGGGAGCGCAAAACTCGACGGTCCGTGAAAAACCAAAAAAAAAAAAAAAAAAAACCCAAAAAAACCCCCAGCGGAACGTGAAGAGTTGTAACCAGACTGGAGGGATTGTCAGTTTTTTTTTTTTTGTTTTTTGGGGCGTTTTGTTTTGGTTTTTTTTTTCTTCAGCATGGAGAGTGGGTTGTCGACCCGTTTGTGGCGAGGGCTCCCGTGTGGATGTTTCCGCAGGTAGATCCGTCTGATCGGCTGGAATTAACCTCCTCATCGAGACGCTCTTTTTTTTTTTTTTGTTGTTGTCGTTTTTTGGGGTTGTTTTTTTTTTTCCTCTGTAATCCAGGCCATTGGTCTAATCTTGAATGGGCAGATAATCGCTGATTAATCGGCGAATCGAAGGGAACGGGATCGGGGTTTTAGTGTCTAGTAAATCCGCCGCCGGCAGCGTTTGAGTCGCGTGTAGTTGTTTGTCACCGTCGCCCCACGATCGGCCGCGCGTCGCTTGCTCTGTTAGAATTATCCCCATTATTCCGGTCCGTCGGTCCACGCACGGAGCGCATCCGCCGGCGACCGATCTCCAGGCAGTGAACCTCCACCGAGAACCGGGGGACTGTCAGCATCGGTCCAACCGTGTCACCGACCACCGCAAGAAAACCTGAACTGCTGTGGATTAATACTGGCTTGATATCGTCAAGGGGGGAAGGATTATAAATTCTAGGACCGTGCTCTTGGTAAGTATAGGCACCATTTATTTTATATATACATGTACTTCTTTTATAGAGTTTTTTTTATTTTATTTCATTTGTTGAAATAGAGCCGTCCTGTAACTAATGCCAAATAAGTCCCAAAATGGCAATTCCCATGGGTCACCTCGCACCCCTTCCCTGCACACTTCGTCTTGAAAATAGGTTTGTTTATTTGCTGAAATTGTTGAAAGCGGGGGAACCATTGGCCGCACTTCCTCCCAACTAATCAAACGTTGTTTTTAATTGGCGAGACAGTGATTACTGGTGCCCCTCCGTCAGAGCCTTGCTCCCTGGCTCCCTCTGCCGGGCGTCGAAGCGGCCGCTGTGTTTTGTTCAAAACGGGGAGAGAAATAGCCATTCATCCGAGCGCGCACTTTATTATAACCTTCCTACGCTTCTCTGTGATTAATGCCGAGTTTCCCCCGTGCCAAAAATATAAAAAATTAAGCCGGCGTTGCATGCGTTCAGGGAAGTGGCATTTCAAGTTGTCGGTGTAATTCAATTGAATTCCAACCTACTTGACCGCACGTTATTTCACCCGAGGCCGATTCGCAGTTTTCATGGGATTTTCGTTCGTAAACAAACGAACAGCTTCGCAGAGGGAGCTGGAGCCTGTAAACAGTGGGGTCTGCTCTTGGAATATTAAGCATAAACAATTCAAAATGTATGTGTATATATGTATATATATAATAAAGGGTATGTAAAGGTAGGTGTGTGTGTGTGCGTGTGTGTGTGTGATTCCGTGTCTAAAGCCTCTAAAATCGTCCTAAATAAAGTTATAACCATGCCAAATTATTTAACCGCTCGGCAAAAAAATGTACAATTCCTCAACTGTAAAATAATTTAGAAATACAATATATCGCTACTTTTAAATACAGCAGTATTCGGACTCAATTGACTATTTTGTTATTTTGGTTATTTTTTTTTATTTCGGTTGTATCTATTCAATTATTGCATTTAACCTTTTGAATTCGTGAAGTTGTATTATGTCTTGACTCTTCATCGGCCCTTTTATAATGAAATGTTCAATTGGAACCCAACTACCAATATGCCCTCATCATTTACATGTGCAGCGGGATACACCTTTCGTCGCTCCAAATTTCCTACACTTTTAACGTCAGAAAAAAAACGTCACTAGAATAATAATAATAATAATAATAATAATAATAATAAGAAGAAGAAGAAGAAGAAGAAGAAGAAGGTTATTAATTGAGGGTCACGTCGTTCCCAGGGGTCACGGGGCCCTTTCCTCCCAATGTCAGCCTGAGCAGTGGACATTAATTCAACCTTCCAAAATGACCCGCGTACAAAACTCCCTTTTTTTTTTTCCAACCTTCTCCTGGGGAGCTGCAGGTCAAAGCTTTTCATCTTGACGTGGGCCGCTCTGCTGCAGGGTGGCCCACAGCTTAAATAACACCTCGAGGATGACAGACGATAAATGCTATTTTTTTATATATATATATATATATATATATAAATATATATTTGTGGTCTAACGCGAAATTCAAGACGATGAACGGATCAACCGATTTTATTTTTTCTTTTAAACGATATGAATAAATACTGAATGAATGGATTAATGTGAATCATCTTAACGTGAATATGTCGTATCTGTAATGATCGATCAATTATATCGATATCGATTTTTTTATTTTTATTTTTACTTTATTTTTTTTGAGTCGGTTCGGGGCCTTTCCCGGTGCGACGATGAATTGTATATTGTGGGTTTTTTTTCAATCGACTTCATCCGACTGGTTCGGAGCCCATCACGCAATTCTATTCAGCGTCACACGTCGCGTAACCGCTCGGTCAATTAAGGGTCGGGAACGCACGCTAGCCGGCACATGCGCAGTCCGCCCTCCGCGTTGTCCCGCGGTGTTTACGTGCGCGCCGGAAGAATAGAGGTGTGTGTGTGTGTGCGTGTGTGTGTGTGCGTGCGTGTGTGTGTGTGTGTGTGTGTGCGAGCCCTGCCTTCTTGAGCCTCTTTATTTTCCGCGCGCGCGTCCACTCGGGGCCTGCGCGGCGTGGGACGCGGCCTCGTGCGTGACGAGCGTGGAGCGGAGCCGCTGCGTGACGCGTCGGACCCGCCCCGACGCGCGGCTCCACGCACCGTGTCCGGCAATTAGAGGAAAAAACAAAACAAAAACAAAACAAAAAAAAAAACAACCCAATTATCACATGTTCACATCCCTGCACGTACGTTCGTTCGTACGTTCGTACGTTCGTTCGTTCGTTCGTTCATTCATTCGGAGACGTGGGTTGTTTTTTTTTTGTTTTTTGTTTTTTTGTTGTTTCTAAATCCCTTCCCGCGAGTTATTGCGCCAGAAGGTCGTGGCTTCCTCCCAGGACCCTCTTTGCGTCCACGCACAATGAGGCGAAACTGCGAATGGGACGCAGACAGACGTGACGACATGAACGGTCATCTGGCGCAAAAGCCACCGAAAAAGATAGGCGCGCCGGACGGACCGGACGCGTTCAGCGTTATTTCGGCACAGTGGTTGGACTTTTTACAAAATGTCTACGCCAAAATAGCTTTTCGTTTCCCGTGTAATGATTACAAAAAAAAAAATTGAATTAAACTGTGTGTGTGTGTGTGTGTGTGTGTGTGTGTGTGTGTGTGTGTGGATATATAAATAAATAATGTGTGTATATTTTTGTGTGTATCAGCTATTTTATGAAGCCCATAATGAAAAACGGCAGATGAACAAAGGTCCTTCAAGCTGTCCCGTTTAATATACATATATATATATATATATATATATATATATATATATATATATATATATTTTTTTTTTTTTTTTTTTTCCAATGTAGAATTCATCAGTACACTTGTAAAATCCCAAAGAAAATAGAACAGATAAAATAATACACGCCGTTTTGTTTTTCCCAGAATTATATTTTTATATTATGGGTGTGTTTGCTTAATTTTTGTATTTATCTATTTATTTATTTATTTATTTATTTATTTTTGCTCTCCCCCTCCATTGCACCTCCTCTATTTAACTCTTTTCTAAATGTGTATACCTCTGGTTTGGCTGCCTATCAGTTTTATGTGATTCACATTTGCTTACGCTGCCAAATGACTACTCTGCACTTATTGCCCCTGGGCTCCCATTTAAACGCACACACGCAGCCATATGTATACACAAGTGTGTGTTTGTATCTATATAAACAGGAATATTTAGACACTTTGGCTTGCAATGACTTCCACCTGTTTCAATGTTACACATCCATACCATTTCTAACTCATTTTCATCTCTGTGTCGTGCACTTTCGCATATACCTTCCCATAATATCCCCGCCCGTGAAAGAGTCTGCGACATAAATCGTGTGTTCCCTCCTCAGACGGGCGGCATTATGAACCTGGGGCTGGCCGGTGTGTGCCGGGCCTCGTGGTGGCCCTCGGGCGGCGTGCTGGACTCCAGACACTGCGTCTTTGCACTCACACTCCTCACCCTGCTCATGCAGGTGGTGGTGGAGGCCAACTCATGGTGGTAGGCCCGGATTTCTTTTTTATTTTTTATTTGACATTTTGTCATTTTCTGCATGTGTGTTTTAATACTTATACTCACTTACATTAATCGTAAATACCTACTTCTTCAGACTTTTTCTTTTCGTTGAAGACTTGTAGTGCCTGTGCTTTATAATCTTCCTTAAATGCACAATAACTTAATGCTTTAAAAACTACAGCAAACGTAGTGTAGTTCATGAAAAAGGTGATGTCATAAAAACTATATTTCTAACGGAACTTTTATGGTTTGTGTGTGTGTGTGTGTGCGTACGTACTTGTGTGCGTGTGTGTGTGTGCGTACATACGTGTTTGCGAAGCCAGTCTCCCTCGGCTTCAGTCGTACCGCATATGAAGTAATAAGACATGCTGACTGTAGCACATTAGCTGTTTAGGAAGACCTTTTCCTCCCTTATTTTCTTTCTCCTGCACATTGCCAAACCAAAATTATGAATATTATAGAAAACATAGAATGCTGTGGCTTTCTGGAGAATGTGTCCAAATATGTGCGAGCACGTACACCGTAGGAGGGAGGAAGGGAAAGTGTGTGTGTGTGTGTGTGTGTGTGTGTGTGTGTGTGTGTGTGTGTGTGTGTGTGTGTGTGTGTGTGTGTGTGTGTGTGTGTGTGTGTGTGTGTGTGTGTGTGTGTGTGCGCACGCATTGACTTGATTTGCTGTGTGTCTAACTTTAAGCACACGTCCTGTTGCTATTAGGAGAAAAGTCTAAATTTGTCTGAACCACTTTTAAACATAGAGTGGGTCTGATAGGGAGAATTCTGTTTACCCGTTTCCAGCAAAGACCAACTCACATCTATTACACTTTAGTGTTGACAGTCAATTGTGTGTGTGTGTGTGTGTGTGTGTGTGTGTGTGTGTGTGTGTGTGTGTGTGTGTGTGTGTGTGTGTGTGTGTGTGTGTGTGTGTGTGTGTGTGTGTGTGTGGGGCCCCTACCCAAGTTTGTCAATAATAATGTCATCCCGATCACTAGACGTTTGGAGCCAATCCCCAAAATGAATATTCCACACACATTCAAAACAAAATGCTGCATCTTTTCTGTCAGATGCCATATGGCACTGAGCAATTTCCAAGTGATCAGTCAAAAGGAACAAATATGACATTCAAGTCAACCCAAAACTATTTTTTTATGACAAGTAATGGGTGATTTAATGTTGTTTTTTCTACGGAGACAAAGTGCGTGTTATTATTATTATTTTTTAAGTATTTTGTGGACATTAAATCGTGTGTGTGTGTGTGTGTGTGTGTGTGTGTGTGTGTGTGTGTGTGTGTGTGTGTGTGTGTGTGTGTGTGTGTGTGTGTGTGTGTGTGTGTGTGTGTGTGTGTTCTCGCTCTGTGCTCCCCAGTTGCTCAGTTTCCCCAGTTGATCAGGTTACACTGGAGGCTAATTGTCTCTCTTGGGGCTCGGAGATCGGCCGCTCTAATTGTCCTGCGGCTCACAACCAGATGCTCGCACTGTTGTCTCTCTCTCTCTCTCTCTCCTTCGCTGTCTCTCTGTCTGTCTGTCTGTCTGTTTCTCTATTTCTATGCCTGTCTGTGCTTCCATCCATCTATCCGCCGATCTATTTATTTACAGGAACCAAATTCAATATGTTTTTGTCCCTTGTCCCTGTCTTGAGTGCCATTCCTCTGCTCCTCTCATTCCTTTTTTTTTTTTTTTTTCTGCCTTTCTTTCTTTCTTTCTTTCTTTCTTTCACTCATGTGTCCCTGCTGGGTCCCCGTCTCCGCGTCCAGGTCCCTGGCCATGAACCCGCTGCTGATCCCGGAGGCCTACATCATCGGCGCCCAGCCTCTATGCAGCCAGCTGGTGGGGCTGTCGCCGGGCCAGAAGAAGCTGTGCCAGCTCTACCAGGACCACATGCAGTACATCGGCGAGGGCGCCAAGACGGGCATCCGGGAGTGTCAGTACCAGTTCAGGCACCGGCGCTGGAACTGCAGCACCGTGGACAACTCGTCCGTGTTTGGACGGGTCATGCAGATCGGTAAGGTCCCCGCCGCGGGCAGCGGCTCCATCGGGCTTTCCTTCTGTTTTGTACAGGCCCGCGGCACACGGGCACATGCATCGGTGCATACTCGCACACAATGTCTCCCTCTGTTTTCTCGGTCTATCTCGCTCTCCCCCCTTTGTTTCTTTTTCTTTTACTTTACTACTTACTTTTTTCGGGCGTGAGTGTACAGTACGGGGCTGCTGATTCTGAGCAGCTGTGTGAGGGGAATAGTTGGTGGGTGAGGTTGCTGGATAAATCACATGTGGCTTTGGCCTTCCAGTCCAGCCCCCGATGTGGAAGAACGGGGTGGGCTGGCTGGCTGGCTGGCTGGCTGGCTGGCTGGCTGGCTGGCTGGCTGGCTAGCTGGCTGGTCGGGGTGGCTGTTTTTTTTTTTTGTTTTTTTGTTTTGTTTTTTTTGGGGGGGGGGGGCATGTGTTGCTTTTCCTATGATGAATGGGTGACAATCTGACCCCCACATACGTACAAAGATAGATGCAAACACACACACACGCACACAAGCTGTAGCTGCAATGTATCTTATGGGCGCTGTAGGGACTGTATACAGCGATACATCATCTTCATCTGCACATAGCCATGTACACACAGTACATTCATATCTTATTTGGACCGAGTCAATGCGCTGCAATCCCTTCTTTGAAATCAAACTTCAGCTTTGAACGCTTTCATCTCGCATCCTTTGTTGTCTTTGGGTGATTGCCTTCACCGCGTGGAATGGTGGAAAGTAAAGGGAAAGGTGGTTTAGTGTTGGTATTTATCAGTTATAAGTATGCCCTGTCAGTTTCATGATCCCAACTGAGCAGCAGCAGCAGCAGCAGCTCTATCAGATGTTCAGCAATACTTGAATCCTTTCCTCTTTTTTTTTTTTTTTTTTTTTTTTTTAAACCAGATCAGATGAAGTGTCAGATTTTTTTATTTTTTTATTTTTTCCCTTCAGAGTCTTGGCCTACTCGTTGCGTAAGCTGTGAATGTCTGGTTGTCCTTGCTGAGTGGTTTTGCACCGAGGCGGCCTCCAGCTCCGTCTCCCTTTCCCTGCCGTGCGGACGGTTTGCGCTTTTCCGGATCGGTCCTCCTAGAATCCCCACCAGGAGCCGCTATCCCTAACTTCTTTCCCTCTCTCTCTCTCTCTCTCTCTCTCTCTCTCTCTCTCTGTCGCTGACATCACTCGGGGGCCGGGAAAACATGTCTTCCCCACCTCCCCACCGTCCGTCCATCTTTCTATCTGTAGGTCTGTCTCTCTCTGCCTATTGACCGAGTCCACTGCTGGTGATTTAGAGCTGTTTCCCGGGAGAAGGGAGTCAGCCCCCACTCCCCCTCCTGGCTCCTTGGCTAGTCCAGGGGTGGAGCAGAGAAGTGAGGAGCCCCCCGCACGATGGGAGCGGGGCCGGGGCCAGTGCTCCAGGCTGTGGGGGGGGGTAGTGCAGTGCAGCGTGGGAGACGACAGCTCGTCCGTCCACAGGTCCACTATTAGGACAATCTCCTCTGGCTGTTTTTATTATTTTTTTATTTTTTTTGTTGTACAAGACTAATAACCTTTTTCCCCCTCTGGTCAACCTGGCCGCCGCCAGCACCTGCCATCTGGACAGTATTCAGACACCACCTCTGACAGGTCTCTTTATCTGCCCATTCCCCTTGGAATCATTCTCCTTTTTCATATCGGCCTCGTTTTGGACTTTTTTTTTTTTTTTTTGCGTCTCTCCCAATCTGCCTCTCGTTTCTTATTCTTCTTAATGTATTTCTCTTGACTTATCTTTCCAGCCCACTCTTCTCCCGGCTGCGTATCCCTCAGATCTGCTTTAGTCATTACACTGTGCTCTCTATGGGTTCAGCCCAGCAGGTATAGGTTTTTTGTTTTTTTTTTATTTTAAAGCGGGCCCCCTCTTCAGCCCTTTCTTTTTGGAGGGCCCTCTCCTCTTTCTTACCAGTTGCTTATCTTTTCATCTCCCCACCTCTCAAAACCCACATACATTTGTTACTGGGGGGAAAAAACAATGAGGATTAATAATCCATGGAGTCTAGCAATAACAGATTCAGAGAAATCACTTTTAATTTATCGGGCATTTGTGGTTTTGGGAGGAATGTCTGCTGGAGAGGTCTCTGTCACTAGATGGCGCTGTCTTCTCTCTGGCTGATTTCCCAATAGCAGCTAACCTGATTTCATCATTTAGCTTTGTGATGATGAAGAGGATTGAAGTCGCTTCTCTGTCATTCTCAGTGCAGTCGATCGCCTCCGGGCATCTCATTATTGCAGCCTGAAACATCACAAATCATTTTGCTCCGCTGAATTGAGAAGTCACAATCACAGCATTGATAAAATCGACCAAGTCCATATGACGCTTCTTCCCCCTGCGCACGCGCGTCTTCCAGGTAGTCGAGAAACGGCGTTCACCTACGCCATCAGCGCGGCGGGCGTGGTGAACGCGGTGAGCCGCGCCTGCAGGGAGGGCGAGCTGTCGAGCTGCGGGTGCAGCCGGGCGGCGCGCCCCAAGGACCTGCCCCGGGACTGGCTGTGGGGCGGCTGCGGGGACAACCTCAACTACGGCTACAGGTTCTCCAAGGAGTTCGTGGACGCCCGAGAGCGGGAGAAGACCTACTCCAAGGGCACGTACGAGAGCGCCCGGTTGATGATGAACCTCCACAACAACGAAGCCGGAAGGAGGGTAAGCAAACGATGGCCATTGACCCCCCGACCCCCCCTAGATTGGATTTGTGTAGATGGAAAGCAGAGGAGGCGAGGGGAATTAGCCAGTGGTTTGACATCGGGGCTGGGCAGTAGGATCGACGACATGCGAGAATCCAGCTCAATCAGAAGTGTTTCTATCCGTTGATCATCTGTGTAACAGCTTAGCTTTGATCTGCAGGGAGATGAAATCCCGGGATGCGGCTCCGGAGGGTTTTGTAGTCCATTCCAAAATCCTTGAAACCACCTCAAAGAAAACATTCTGCGAACTTGCTGTTGCCAGGCTACTTCTCTTTGAAGTCAGAAGGCGTTTTGTTCCCTCCACCGTGATGTGGTCCTCCATGATATATATTTATATATACAGTGAGGATGTCTCCGAAATAGTGAAAGACGTTTAGAAAATGTACATCACACCCGGACACATGAGAAAATTCTTTGCATTTTAACAAATCTTTCAGCAAATATTCACCTCCCTTTTATCGACTCTCTTCCACGTCAGACGGTGTCGGACCTCGCCCACGTGTCCTGCAAGTGCCACGGCGTCTCGGGCTCGTGCAGCCTGAAGACCTGCTGGCTGCAGCTGGCCGACTTCCGCAAGGTGGGCGACGCGCTGAAGGAGAAGTACGACAGCGGCGCCGCCATGAAGCTCAACTCCCGCGGCAAGCTGGTGCAGATGCACAGCAAGTTCAACCCGCCCACCAGCCACGACCTGGTGTACATCGAGTCCAGCCCGGACTACTGCCTGAAGAACCAGAGCACGGGCTCGCTGGGCACGGTGGGCCGCCTCTGCAACAAGACCTCGGAGGGCATGGACGGCTGCGAGCTGATGTGCTGCGGCCGCGGCTACGACCAGTACAAGGCCCAGATCGTGGAGCGCTGCCACTGCAAGTTCCACTGGTGCTGCTACGTCAAGTGCAAGCGCTGCACCAAGACTGTGGACCAGTTCGTTTGCAAGTGAGGCAAAGGAGGAAGAGGAGGTGGAGGAGGAGGAGGAGGAGGAAGAAAAATAAAAGAGGATTGTTTGTCTGTGTGCGTGTTGGCGTACGATGGGCACGCAGGATCTGTGTGCGTCGGTGAGCAGAAGAACAAATGAGTTGGAACAGAGAAAAAAAAAAAACTATATAAATTATATTTATAGAGTTAAACAATTATACCATTGCAACAAGACTGACTCTTTGCTCCTTGTTAGTTTTCAAAACAAGCAAATGTATGTTTTTTTCTGAAACTGAGAGTATTGAAATATTTATTTTCAGATTTATAATTTTTTTTTTTTTTTTAACTCCCAGTCACAGTTGTTGGTTTTTTATTTTTATTTTTTACCCTTTAGTCTAAACCTAGTTGGATGACAAAAGGCCAGATTTTATTTTTAATCCCTGTAAAATAATGTCACGTGGCTTGTTCACAATGACCCAAATTGGACTTTCGCTTCCTATTTCTTAGCCCTAGATTAGTTTGATCTGTGTTACATTGGTGAGAGTTTGCCGTCGTACCGGCTTTCTCTCCCCTGTGATGTCACCGGCCCAGTCTCAAAGCTCCCTTTTAAATCCCGACCCCCGGTCTATTTGTCTCCTCTTCGCCGCAACGCGACCATGGTCCGGTGAATGTCGCCGATAGGGGCGAGTCCTTGCGGGTTCAGGAGGCACAAAACAGAGGTCCTTGGTTTTGGGTGTTGGGGATTGGGCCGTCTGCTTGGCGCTCCCAGATGCCTTCGTGCTCCCCAGGTGCTGCGACAACCCCCTCACCATTATGCACTTTGACACAGACGCTTTATTTCAGACTGTAGAGGCATCTGTTCAACCGTTTCTTTTTTTTCTCCTTCATTTTGATAACTGCATCTTCAGAAAATATAACATATTTTACATTTTTGTTTTCCTCCATATTAATACAAATTATCCACTTAACGTTATGCTATGCTACTTACATGGTTTAAATATATATGGGCAATGTTCTGGTTATGATGGTGAAATATTCAACGCTCTGTGTATATAGTAACGTCTATCCAACCAATCAGTAAATTGTATGTATTTATTTTCTTTTATCCAGATTCTCTCTTTTAAGCTTCTAGAACAGAAAATGGACCATCTCCCACATGGATCAATGTTAAGTCACGTACGGTGTTCTCACAAATTTGGCTCCTCACTGTGTTTATTTTATTTGTTTCCTTTTTTTTTTTTTTTTTTTTTTTTTGTAAAGGGAAATGCACCTTAATGTTTTAAAACACAAATGTCTTCATTCTCACCCATGCAACAGCTTGACACTTATAATCACAGATGCTCACAACTAAGCATTCTAATACCACTCAGTTACTGCTCACTATCCCTGTGGTGATTAATAGAAAAAGCATCCAGTAACTGCTCCATTCCAATCCAACTATGTATATTTATAAGCTTCTCCGTGAATTTGAGGTTCGCTAAACATAATTTGTTGTAGCTGTTAAGGTGTTTTTGTTACTTTTTAAACTTGGATCAATGCTCTACTTTGTTTCAATAAATATCAAATATAAAACCAGCAGAGAGGTGTTAAATGCATTCACGATTATTTTGGATATCCTCCGACGTACGTAAGCATGCAAACAATGAAGCCGTATCGTTCTCCGTGAATAAAGCAAGGTCGGTTAACCTGCCTTCTCACTCGCTTTGGGCATATTTATTTTTATTTTTATACGTTGTTTTTCATTTCCGAAATTGATTTGAGTGAAAAGCAAAGGGGAGATCGTCTGGGGGGGCCCCTCGGGTGAAGAGGCTGAAGATCGAACGACTTCTGGGACCACGGGGGGGCGGGTCACCTCAGAAAGCACCGGTGACATCGGATCAGTTAATGGAAGAATTCAATCGGGACGGAGGAAGGGAGGGAGGGAGGGAGGGAGGGAGGAGGATTCTAGAGAGAGGAGCGGGGACAAGGGCCCCGCCTGGAAGATGACCGGCCGTCATTCGGAGAGGTGCTGGAGGAGGCTCGAGAAGCCGAGAGGAGAGGATGTGGTAACGAGAAGCGGGAGATTACATGAGGTCTGGATGAGAAGTGTGGAAGAAGCAGACGGTTATGGGATGAGAGGAGACGCCCCCAGGGAGAGAGGAGCAGGGAAAACGTGCTTTAAGGAAAAGTGGAGCTGTTGAAGGACTGCCATTACTATGTAAACGCTCCTGACATTGACTAATATTTACACTAGTAAAATGATACCGACTTTAGGAGCACATCCCATATGTGACCCTGTCAATTGGCCCCTCGTGTGTGTGTGTGTGTGTGTGTGTGTGTGTCGGTATAAGTCTGTGTGTGGATGAGTGTGTGCACTCTTCTTGAGCTTTATGGCGCTGGCACAAACCCCGTTGCGTCATGACAAGTGTTTACATTTTTGATTGGTGTCACATGGGCCAATGAGGGAGAAGGCAGGAGAGAGGGAGAGATACAAGGTCGGCAAGGTGGAGGTATTCAACCGAAAAAGTGTGTAAGAGCTGATTTATATGGAGACCGAAACCAGCTGCTGCTCCTTCTACGCATCTGACCCCCTCTTTCAACAGCGAAAGATTTATATGGAAATGAAATCACACGTCAACGTGGGGGTATTTTATACAAGGGGGCTGTGGTGCATAGGCGCCTGAAGACCACGGTGAACCGGTGTCATGGCTCTGGTAGCTGGGAATCCTCCGAACCGGCATGAACAGAAACCCAGGTGCGGAGCGCCGACTTCCAGCCTGAAACCCAAAACCACCAGGTGCACCGGTGCGATCGGCGTCTTCACACAGAAACAGATACAACACGCGCTCGCGCGCGCACACGCACACACACGCGCACACAGAATCCTCCCAAATGTTCAAAAGGAATATCTGGATGTTTGATGTTGATCCTCCCCTCTCGTCCCTGGACCGTGGAGCAGGTGATGCGGGCGAGTGTCTAAACATTTACATGGACGTTCTGCATCCGACGACAGTCTGCATTTATTTTATTTATTTATTTATGACTTATTTATTTATTTTTTTTCGACTGCGGCCACCGTCACGGTGCGATTAAGGCGGAGATCCGGGCGGCGCGAACACACACTTAAGGGGTTCACCGAGAGAACACTTCACAGTTTCACACAGGGCGCATCGGGGCTCCGCAGATGTAATCTTTGGCGTTTGTCTGAAGTTCTGCTCCTCGGAGTTTATCTAAGAAAACAAAGAGTCTTTCTCTGCTCACCCCCCCCCGAAAAAGTTTCCCCCCAGCGTTCGACGGATGAATCAAAACGGGCCGTTGACGGAAAGACAATTCATAAAGGTAGCTCCTCGAGAGAAAATATCTCATGCTGGAAAGACGTTGTTGGCTATGTGTGTGTGTGTGTGTGCGTGCATGTGTGTGTTTATTTAGCCATATGTGACAATTACGCCCGTAAAGGGGTCCGGCTGAAGAAAAGCCAGTTTAAGCTCTCGCAGCCTTTCAAGTGGCCTTTCTCCGTTCTACTTTCATCGCATTAACATTCCTCGGAGGTTCCTTGAGATAATTACGCGAGAGGTTGTGTTTTCCCAGAACAAAGCAGCTGCTTAATGTAAGGCAACCTCTGTCTAGCGGGGCTACATCTGCGGACCGCAGCTTTCAGGAGATTCGACCGGATCCGGTTTCTAATGGCGGAAAAATGCCGGACCGAGGAACGGCCCGAGCCGCGGCGAGCCGCGAAACAGCGCCGTGATGCATTTTACAGCGAGGCTTTTAACGGTGCCTTCGGAATAAGCGGAAAAAAAAACCAAAAAAAACCCTCAGCTTCTGGCCCATCCCCGCTTTTTCTTTTTTAAACCGGGCTAAACCACAGGTGAACCCTGTGGTATTCTGCCGCCGCAGCTCTAATGGTCGTACTCAGATTCACGATCACCACACCTAATCGCGAGCATAACCGGAGCACCGTAAATTGCCACTTGAGAAAGCAGAACATGCGAGCCCGCGCTGGATGGAGGCTCACACGCCGCCGTCCTCCCGGGGGCCCCCGCCGCGCGGCCCCACCGCGGCCCTCCGCGTACGGGAGCTGTCAGGGCCGCGGCTCTGGGAACGCTCAGCGCTCCCCGAGCCCCTTGCTCCGCGGCGCTGGGCTGTGAAGCGTTCGCGAAAAAAGAAAAAAAAAAAAAAAAAAAACCCAAAAAAAGAAAACGAGAACTGGATCCAAAATAAGACTTGCTTGGCGGCGCTGAATTCGGAGCTATTTAGGATTTGCGGTTGTGTGTTTTAGAGACAGAGCGTAGGACAGCGCACCGTGACGTGCCGGGGCCGAATCTGGACTGGATCAGGGGGACGGGCCGGTGCCACGGCAGGCCCCCCCCCCCCCCCCATCGCCTCCACACCTCCGCCCCCCAAAAACCGAGCCATCACCACAAGTTGTTTCAACGGGGCGCAACTCCGTGAAAATAGAAAGGTTATATCCAGAGGTCAGAGCGGTGCCCGCGAGGCGTGCGTTTATAGGTTGTTGTTTATTTTTTTGTTTTGTTTTCGTCGTGTTTTTGTGTGAGCGAAGCGGACGGTTTCCGTACGTTACGTGATTGTGATTATACACCGCGCGCGGGGGGGGGGGGATTCTCGTCCAATTATAGAGAATCTCTGAGCTGAGTGAGCTTGTCGTTTTATTAGCCGTGTTTGCTTTTCAGCATTGCAATATTGCCAAAACAAGGAGCGAAGGAAAAAGAAAAAAAGCCAAGCAGGTTATTTAAATACAATTACCAAATGAGGATACCATACAAAGAGGAATAAGTGCACCAGGACAAAATATGCTATTTGCATTTAAATTAATAATTTTGAATTGTATACAGAGTGATGTAGCTTGAACTTCAATGCCGTGCCTTTAAATATTTACTATTTGAAGGGACACTGAATGCTTACACTATGCGTGTGTTCTCATCTTTGCACAGCACGTAAGCCGTGCAGCGTGAGTGGCCTTGTGGAAACACAAATGAACGCTGCAATAAAAACGTCATGGTAATATTAGGGGACTTTTGCCTCACACTGATCGGGCTATTCTGTTTTATTTTTACCACTTGATTGCTGTTCTTGTGATCCTTGTAACGCTGCAGCTGTACATTTCAGAATTTCTTTTTTTTTTTTTTGTGCTCATCGTGGCGACTCTAGTTACAAAGCGCAAGAAAACTATTTTGTATCCACATTCCTGTCTGTCAGTCAGAATCCCTTGAGATAATTGGGGAAGCAAAAGTAAACACGGAAGATCTTTTTGTCTGCATGTGTGTGCGCGCGGGCATGTGTGCGTGTGTGTGCGTGTGTGTGTGTGTGTGTGTGTGTGTGTGTGCGTGTTTGTGTGGGAAGCATTAAAATAGTCAAGTCGGCCATTGTGATTCTTGTTGCTTCATTGTTTACAGATGTGAAAACACATCCACCTTCAGAGGAATCCAGCCGGTAATTCCGCCACAATGAACGACTTTAAGGATGACAGTTTAACATTTAAAGAATTACAAAGAAAACAAAATAAATCTATATTTCATTCAATGGATTGTCGGTTCTACAGTGTTTCTACTGCAATCGTGGAATACGGTTCCCTGATACATGAGCCATTGAGATGATGTACAGGACGGGCTGCTGCTGCTGTGTTTCTCTCACTCGTTCCTCCACTGTTCTCAGGCCAATCCTATCGTCAGTCATTATAGGTTACATACACTGTGTGTGTGTGTGTGTGTGTGTGTGTGTGTGTGTGTGTGTGTGTGTGTGTGTGTGTGTGTGTGTGTGTGTGTGTGTGTGAGTGTGTGTGTGTGTCATGGTGTTGGGGCCTCCTGGCTACGCCTGCAACCCATTACACTACAATGAGCCATGTTTACATCCCAAGAACAGACATGCTTGTTTGTGGTTTGCCATGGGATCTTCCCTCTTCTCTTTCCTCCATCAAAGTGCAATGGCATATGTGTGTGTGTGTGTGTGTGTGTGTGTGTGTGTGTGTGTGTGTGTGTGTGTGTGTGTGTGTGTGTGTGTGTGTGTGCGCGCGTGCGTGCGTGTGTGTGTGTGTGTGTGTGTGTGTGTGCGTGTGTGTCGCTCTACCCCACATGGCGCTGAGTGCCAGGTCAGAGCCAGTAGCTGAGTGATCCTGTCAGCCTGCTAAGCCTCTGTGGATTACGCTGTAGTGGGCCCCTGGGGCTGCTCTGGGATCAGTGCTATCCAGCCCACTTTTTGGTCGAGGGATCATACCACAGTGATTTCACTTTTTTTTTTTTTTTTTTTTTTTTTTTTTTACATCCTCAGCTTCAGCTCCAGTGTCTGGCAAGCGACGTTGCATCCACGACTGCACGCACATCCTTTGCGAAAAACGCGAAGCGGAGCAGCGTCGCACGACGTGTTAAAAAGTCGGGAACCTTGTTGTTGCAGAGAGCGCACGCACGCGTCCAAATCGGAATCAGAAACAATATCATGATCTCTCTCGCTGGATTTCCCTTGGTGGAGGTGCCAATATAGATAAATATAGAAATATTCAAATTTTCATAGATAAAAAAAAGTGGCTTAAAATATGCAGATGAACAATTAGATATGCAACAAGATAAAGCCGATTTACAAACAGCAAAAAGCATGTGTGTGATGACCAGAGCAATGGGTGCGATGAGATGGTAACATAATAAATAGACATTTTTTTGGAAAATTGTTGAAGAAATTGTTGCAGGTAAATTGGTGTAGCAGTCACAGAGAAGGGGTATGGGGAGGGTTATGCTTAGGGTTATGCATTGGGAAAGGGTTAGGGTTAGTGTGGCAGGTTGTGTGAGGTTTTGGCCTGGGGAAAGAACCCTTGCAGGTCGTGGGCAGTCCTAGATTTCGGGCTCTTGAGAGGGACAAAAAGACCCCAAACTCTAAGAATGTTTTATTACGCTGAAATGTCTGTTAATTGCCTGTAACAGCAAGCATGATCTCTGAGATTCTACAGAGACATGAAATATTTTACCTGGACACAGAATGGATGGTGGAAATGAGTGGATTGTCAGTCAAATGAAACATGTCCGTTGCCAGTGCTGCAGCCCTGAGGATCCGCAGCCCCCTCGCTCCCTGGCTCCCTCGCTCTCCACAGCACGAGTGAAAGAAGCATTTTCAAGGGAAAAGACAAGAGGAGCGGACCGGCGGTGCGGAGGGAGGAAGCGTCCAGACAGTGACGGATGCCGAGCGGTCACGGAGATGAAGTCCCTTTCCCTTAATTTTCCCCCGTAATGAAGCGTATCGCCGAAGTGTAAAGGCCTCGCGCCTTGAAAGGGCTCCCAGTGAGCCGTCGCTCAGCAGCGGCCATCGATCAGCCAGGCTCCGGTTCCCGCCACAGACGGCCATATCATCCCTCTACTAATCTGTGAAACCATTACAAGGGACGTTCGAAGAGGCCGCCGGAGAAGAGGGTTTGAAATCTTTCCATCCACGTGGCTTATAACAGGGTAGAGAATAGAAAGGAAATGCAGCTGATCTGAGGTGTGGATGCTCAACTTTACAACATTAACTGTGAATTGTTGATACAGAGATTTAGGTTTATTGTTTATTTTACGGCTGTTTTTGGAGTTTTATTGTATTTTTAGGTATATTTTTGTTGCTTGTTTTTATTTTCGGTTTATTGTCTATTACCCATTTTTAAATATCTAAGTCGATTTTTTTTTTGTATTATTGCATGTTTGCAATAATTTTCTATTTTTATTCTATCTATCTATCTATCTATCTATCTATCTATCTATCTATCTATCTATCTATCTATCTGTCTATCTGTCTATCTGTCTATGTCTGTCTGTCTATCTGTCTGTCTGTCTGTCTGTCTGTCTGTCTATATATCTATCTATCTATCTATCTATAAAGGAAATCTTATTTCCAAGTGACCTACAATATAGAATAATAACACTATTACTATTATATTTAGGAGTAGTTTCAAATGTTAAGATATTGTTATACAGCGGCACAGAGTAAAGATTATGAATACAGTTCCCAGGTAAAGCGGTATTCTTCAGTCTTCTTCAGTAAGAAAAATACATTTTCCATCCATTTTGCTGTCTCTCTCATATGACTGACAACCGGTCCTGTTAGTGCCCTCATTAAAGGGCACTTAATGAAACAAGGTGTTTAAATAGGGGCATTACACTGAGGTCTTTGTGGTTTATGAATCGACACAGCGCAGATGGAAAAGAGGAGAAAAAAAAAAAAAAGAAAAAAGAAATAGCTGGATACTCAGGTAATGTCCCGTTAGATCCAATAAACCTAACACCTCTTTAAAGGTGAATATCTCTCTGTGTGCTCCTGTGTCTGGTCATGGAACATTTATACTTCCTATTGGCTCTGGGAGCACGGGGGCTGTTTGGAAAGGCCGCCTCAGACTTCCACTCATGTTGCGCTTCAGTGGCTCTCGTCTGGCACGGGGCGAGGTCGCGCTCACACATTGCAGCGTCTGTTTTTTTTTTTTTTTTTTTTTTTACTCTGAATTTTTTTTTTTTTTAAATACAAAAATTAAAAAAAAAAATTAGCAGTACACCAACAGATGTGAAATATAACTGCTTGAAAAAGCAGATTGGCCAACATGGCTGATTTGTTTTCCGGGATGGAAAACACAATCAAAGGGTGAAATTGGTTAATTATGACCTGCAGAGGAGATGGGTTTAGCAAGGATAATACGTCTGGTGCCTGTTTGAGGAATGGGACACAGGTGGTCGCGTCCAATAGGCCCTCATGGATTCTCTCGTCGTGACTAATGGATTCTGCTTAACGAGCTGACAGTTGTCCACTTCTCGGGGAACATTCCATCTGTTAGAAAACAGAGAGGAAAAATCAACAGCGAGGGTGGATGAAGGAAGGGTGCGTGTGAAGGACGGGCAGATGGAGAGGGGACGAAAAAAAAACAGCCTTAGATATGAGAGAGATGTTGCGGTTGCGCTGTTTTGGTAGAGAAAAATTGTTTTTACCCCCGCTTCGAAAAAATCAAGGTCAGACAATGGTTAGCCAAACTGCGGTTTTCGATCGGATCGAAAATACCACAGATTTCAATTTTTTCGATTCCATTCACGCCGAAAAATCTCGCGTGATTGTCAGTCCCGCCTACGCATGCTCATTATGTTTTGTTGGTTTTGAAACGTGAAAGTTGTTGTCACTCGACCAAAGGATCTTGTGCAAAAGCTGTTTAAATGTGCTGATATCTGCGTGTGAACGTGTGAAAGTCTGTTTGTGTGTGTGTGTGTGTGTGTGTGTGTGTGTGTGTGTGTGTGTGTGTGTGTGTGTGTACACGAGAGAGAGAGAGAGAGAGAGAGAGAGAGAGAGAGAGAGAGAGAGAGAGAGTGCTAAGCTGTCCATGCAGATGAAAGTTGGCACAGTCCTTTAAAACAGGACATAACTCAACAGCTCATTGCTTGTGTCTGCTTTACTCCAATACGATCAATCTCTCCGTCCTGCAGCGCTGTAAAGACCATGTATTTCAGTCTTCAACACGATGAAAACCTGACAAATTATAGCTCAGCATGTGGAGCAATAAAAAAATAAAAAAACACAAGTATTTATTGCAGCGCTAATTTGGTAGGGTACCACGCAATGTCCAACACAAACAATTAGGCCCACTTAATCATATTAGAATACAAAATATTTCAAGCATTAATTTCATATCATAATGAGACACATATGCAATGGAAAAGCTGAAAAAAGTTATGTTTTGAAGACTAACTACTTTTTTTAGTGACTGTACACTGTACATTAACGATGCAAGACTCACAAACGATTTGTTCGTAACGAACAAATCCCTTGAAATGACTCCGGCTTCAGGACTCACTCCTCCAGAGTTAATTTTCAAAAATGATGAAAATAATCATGGGGGACTAAATTAAAGGCACAAAATGCTTGACCACTTGTCATCATTCATATTCAATTTGATTGATTTATACCCTCACATTCCACCTAGATAAATATTTTTGGCAGAATGAAATGATCCTTGTGAGAATCCCATTCACGATTCAGGAACCGAATCGACTCCGCTGACTCTTGTTCATCGTTCAGGGAGTCCTCCCTGGCTCACCGGGCGTTACACCCATCGAATCAAACGAACAGAGAGTTGGAAAATCGAACAACTCTGTTTTTTTGTTTTATTTTACTCAGTGACTCGTCAAGATCCAAATCTGAAAAAAAGAGTCAAACCTTTCATCACGAGTGTATGTGTGTATGTGATTCTGTACGTATGCGTGTGTGTGCTCATGTTTAACGAAAGATTATGGTAGCACTAGCGAGTCGGGTTGTCAGGCTCACTGACCTTCTCACTGTGCTGTGTAAGTCGTGCACTGAGGGGCCACCCTTCTGCAGCCATTTGGCTTTCCAGCTCACATCAAAGCTGATGGAGCTCTGGCCTCCGGCCCACAACCATGACAGACTGGCGGGGAGCCCGGAACTCAAGTCCCTGGCTTCAGGCCTGTGGGCCCATTGCTGGAGGTTGACATGGCCGCTATGAGGGTCTGATGAATGGGTTTTGGCGCTGGATGGGTGATTTCTGCTATGGACTGTTTGCGTGTGTGTGTGTGTGTGTGTGTGTGCGTGCGTGCGTGCGTGCGTGCGTGCGTGCGTGTGTGTGTGTGTGTGTGTGTGTGTGTGTGTGTGTGTGTGTGTGTGTGTGTGTGTGCGTGCATGTGCGTGTGCGTGTGTGTGTGTCTGTGCATATATATACACGTATATACTGTATATATGTTTGTGCATATGCATAATTTTCTGTCTCTCTGTGTTTCTGTCTTTTTATTTATCTGGTTGGGTGTGTTTATATTTGTTTGTTTTTTGTCTTCATCTATGTGGGTGTGATGAGAGTGTGTGTATGTGTGTGTGTGTGTGTGTGTGTCTGTGTGTCTGTGTGTGTGTGTGTGTGTGTGTGTGTGTGTGTGTGTGTGTGTGTGTGTGTGTGTGTGTGTGTGTGTGCGTGTGGGCGTGCACGTTTCCTTGTTTGCCTGGGCACAAAAACTCACTTCACATTCAATCTGAGTGACAATGGAGACCCAGGGAAAAGGGGTCTCCATTGAGTGGTTGGCCATTGTAACATTTGACGCCGTGAGCGGGATCAGGAGACAAACCTCAATTCTTACCTTCTGTCCAAAATGTTCCCTTTCCCAGGGCCGAGCACACAATTTATACATGTACGGGATTCAGATAACTTACATCGAAAAGTATTTTTTACTGGCTAGATGAGGAACATTATTCATTATTGGCACACAGAGCAATATGTGCCTTTCGATCCAGCGGGGTCGTATATTATTCAGCTTTAGAAAACGGAAAGGTCTGTTCTCTAACGTAGTGGAAATGCGGTATTCAGATTGAAGTTCAATATGAAGTTTCATTATTGTTGTATCACTCCGTCCTGAGGATTTGGTGAAAACAAACAAAAAAACAAATGAACAATCTAAGAATGGCAACAAGAGAATCGCTTCAAAAGAGGTGACAGAACATCACCCCAGCAACATTGAATTCTCCGCGTTGTAAGCTTGACCTTCCTGCGACACAAATTCTGAACATGAACGTATATTACGCCTGTGTTTATATAGCGCAGACTAACGCCAACCCCTGGGAACCCTGAGGAAAAATATAATTGCAAGTGTCGTGGACTTATTAAAAGCTGAAAAGTGCGTCTTAATGGTTGCTGCAGTCGGGAAAATCTCCGTCCAAACCTGGAGCTTAAATAGGCAACGCTGACAAAACGCATGCGGCCCCCGTAGCGGAGGAAGGCGGAGGAGGCGGAGGAGGAAGGAAAGAGAGGCGGCCAATATCTCTGACTTTTACCTCTTTGTGTCATTCACAGCGAGCGCGTGTAAGCACACCTCTTTATCCTATTCCCCCCCCGGCTCTCCATCTCTTTAATGTGGACGGAAAGAAAAAATCCAGGGCGAATTTCCTTTAATGCCAAACACAGCGGCGCACAAACATGATACAGTGTCTTGTACAGGAACGAGTCAATGCGCATTATCCTGCACCGGCCTCGCCGCTGTGAAGCTTCATTCCTGTGTGTGCGGGGGGTGGGGGGCTGCCAGGGGCTTCCCAGAGAGTCGCCGCGGTGACTCTCCGTGCAGGCTGTCGTGTACGATTGCTCCTCTTTCAACCCAGTCCGCAGCTCATCTCTGCCGCTCATCAAACGACTGCACGCGCATCCGTCATGATTACTCGATGCACGGTGCCATTAGCCGTCAACCTCCGCGCCCAGAGGTCCGCTAAATGAGACACGATGCCCCCCCCGTACTGACTCTCTTATTAGATGGCGAGGAACCAAAGCACGCACGTTGGAACTCGTAGGGCCAGGTGTTGCGGCGTAGTGTGTAGTGAATGATCCATGGTTCCTCCGATCCGTGATTACTGGACACAACTGGGTTGAGTCAGCTGACTCACTGAAATCACTCCCGCTCGCCGCTATGGAGGGGTTTCTACTGGGTGCTAAAGCAAACAGATCCGACGGGCAATTGATTCTGGTCGCATGACAATTCAGCCACGTTTGCACACAAAAAATACCGCGTGCTCGTGTTTTTTATCATCGTCCAAAGCGATCCAGCAGAGAAGCAGGCAACAGCTTGAACCGCCTTGCGCAATTCCTCTAAATGTGTGGATTGGGGATTTAAGAGCGCTTTGGAAAGAGGCTGAGAAACGGTTCGCAAACCTCCTCTCATAAGAACACGGCTGCTCGCGCAGCAGCCACTTAGCGAGAGGGTTGGGTTTTTTTTTTAATGAAAGTTTCCTCTATTTTGTGGTACTTTCTGTGCATTTCTTTCCTCGTACTGTCCGGGATTTTACGTGCTACGCCTTATTTGGGTCGCGCCAGTGATTGATGTGTGCAGAGTTTGAATTGTGCTCTTTGTTTGGAATTCAAAATACTTGTGTTTCATTTACCCTCTTCATAGAATTATTTGGGGTTTAACTTCCCAGCAGTCTGGAATCCATAAGCAGTGTTGGTGGTTCCATTACAACATGACCACCATAAAAAATTCAACTTTTGGCAGCCCGTGCCAGAAAATGCCAGAAAATTCACATGGTTGCCCTCGTATTCATGCTCGGATTGCTTGTGACATGGTCTCTGCTGTTGATGTGATCCAAGGCTCCCAATTTAAATCGCATCTCCCCGACCAATTACGCGCAAAGGAACACAAGGCTGAACACCAACCCGAAACCAGGAAGTAATGTCTAGGGTCGCATGAGCCAATTTAGTCAGGAAAGAAAAACACAAGGTTGTCAGTGGATGAATTTTATAGATTAAAAAAAATATAAGCCGAGTGCAAAATGAAAGAACTGCTTGTACTTGTATTCTTCTCTTCTGGGAAGAGATCATACCACGGCAAAATACAATGGGCTCCTGGCTCTCCTGTGTCTTCATCATCATCATCATCATCATCATCATCATCATCATCATCATCATCAGCATCATCGTCATCATCATCATCATCATCATCATCATCATCATCATCATCATCATCATCAAGCTACAACTGAATTGTCTTCATCAAGTTGTATTCAGCCTGAAGACATGTTGTCCATTTCAAATAGAAACCACAAACTGTCCTAATGAGGGAAAGAGAGCGACTCCAAGACCCAGCGAATCTGCCCAAGAAAACACGTTTGCCCAGCTACTCCCCTGGACCTGGAGGTTCTGCTCCCACTGTCCCCCTCCCACAGCTCTGAGCCCCCGAGAGCCAGACCAGTAAAACCAGTCACCCATCCCAGCAATAGTCCAGCGGAGGCCAGCAGACTGGCTGTCGAACTGTATAAATAGCTCAGTGTCTGCTGAAGAGATGTTTTTTTCCTCCTCAGAAAGTCTGAAAAGCAGCGGAGGGGAAGTTTCTGAGGCAATGTAGAGCGTTTTTGGGCCTTGTCCATGTCTATAACTTGTGGATGGTGTTTCATTGCATTCTGCCTATTGGAGGAAAAGAGAGGACCGTGTTATTGATGTTGGTGAGGGTTGGGTACACATCGAGAAGATTAGTGAGCACTCAGGCTATATATGTTTTGCGTCAGTGCACTGTGTGCATGTGTGTGTAGAGTTTCAGTGTGTGAGCACAAATGGCTTTTATGCATATTTTGATGTGTATGAGGGTTTTTGTGAATGCACGTGTGCGCGTGTGTGCTTTTGTGAAAGCGCACATTCATGGATGTGTATGTTGGATCAGGGTGTTGAACCTCGCTCCATACACTGGCTCCTATAAGGTGCAGGTGGTTTCAGTCAGAGCATGGTTCCTATGCTTTTTAAGAGACTGGTATTCCTTTTTATTCCACTTGCACCATTGGCCTTTTGGGAAAAAAGGTGGACTGATTTAACCTGCTGCAGCCACCGACTCACAGGCACTGGTGGAAGAAGGACTCAGACCACTTACTTAAGTAAAAGTTCAAGTACCCTGAGACGAAATTACTCGAGTAAAAGTGAAACTACCGTCTTGACAATTGTTTTTTTTTCAGACCTTTATTTTTAACCGGGACATTTCTCTCGTATAGATGGTGTATTTCACAATGACCTATTTAATCATTGAAATCTTAAATCAGCAGTTTGATAGATCCAGTCCATTATTTTCTAACTACAGATACTTGATAAACATACCTAAGAACTGTAACAAAGTATTTTACTTTCCATTACTTTCCACCTATGCCCACTGGCCTCGCGTCACCTTCCAGAAAAATCCAGTCAAACTCTACTGTGGTGGCCATTACAAAGCGAGTTCTGCATAAAGTACATTTGCAATATTTCAAGAGCATCATCTGCTCTTTCAAGCTGCATTATTTTGTTTCGAGGAAGAGAGGGAGGAGAGAGGGGTAAACAACGGGGGGAGACAGGAGGACATGGTTGTCTCCTGCCTTTCTCTAACATATGGCCGCTTCCCAGAGCCCCGCAGGCTTGAACTGGAACACAAATCATCGCTCGGTACCTATGCACGGATGAATGTGCACACATCCAGCGATCAGGAGCGCTTAAACTAGATCCTTCGGGGTGCAAGGGACGCAAGCTACTGCAGCTAATGCTCCGCTCACCAGAAGCCAGAGACCCAGTGCTCCCTCGGTCTGGCTGCCGTAAGACGGGTGGGGGAAAAGGTGGGGGAGGGGCAATTTAATCAAGAATCTCCCATCCTTCATGTGTTGGGGGCACGGAGGCTTGTACATGAAGAGGACCAGGGGTGTTCCAGCTCCATCAGATGATGAATAAGCAGAACGCTGTCGGTGGTAACCCGATCTCCGCGTGGTGGGGGTGCGGGGGCTGGAGATCAGAGCCTCTTGTACCCTGATAGTTTAAGACCCCGCATACAGCAGCAGGGATTAAAGTGATCAGCGCCGCCTTAGCACACCATCAATTATACCATAAGTCAACCCCGCTTCGCCGCTTCGCAATTCTGTGCATTCTGACAGAGCCAGG
Source organism: Zeus faber (assembly GCF_960531495.2). Taxonomy (NCBI): domain Eukaryota; kingdom Metazoa; phylum Chordata; class Actinopteri; order Zeiformes; family Zeidae; genus Zeus; species Zeus faber. Next base: position 14,120,522 of record NC_137194.1, on the reverse strand, counting down.
GATGAGCCTCGAAAACCACGGCTACTTCTTCAAATCCAGGGCGTGTCTTCAAATAACATTCCTAGTATTGTACATGCTTCTTCTTTTTTTTTATATGAAGGCTTGACACACGTCTTGCGCCATGTCTCGCTCTTCCAGCGCTTCAGCCCGGCCCTTTTCGGCGAGCCTTTTCCTTCTTGCGGAAATCAAAGAGCTAGCGGTGCAGCCCAGCTCGGCGAGAGATGATTTAAGCGCGGGATTTAGGCTGTCATGCAAACCTGTGTCCACGGACAAAAGTCTTCTCCGGCGCTGGGAAACGGGAATGTCAAAGGATCTCAAACTGTATATATCTCCACGACAGGAGTTATCTTTTTGCGTGGGTGGAGTTCAACGCTTACAACCGCAGTGCGCTCCTCTGACCTTTGCTCCGTCCGATCCCATCTCTACAAACAAAATTACGTAGATGTGTGTTAAGTGTGCGTGTGCACGTGTGTGTGTGTGTGTGCGTGTGTGTGAACAAGGACAGAGGACACATCCAGGCTTCCCATTTGTTTTATTGATAGAGACCTGAGGTGAAAATTCCATATTTCTTTTATTACATGTCGAATGGCTAAGAATGTGAGCTAAAACGTCCCATATGCAGGCGGCTTTCATTTCTCTTTATATAAAGTGCTTTTGATTTATGAGCCCACAATGTCTTTTTCCTGCATGAAATAAATCACGGCGCTAGATTCCAAAAGAGAGAGAGTGAAAGAGAGAGAGAGAGAGAGAGAGAGAGAGAGAGAGAGAGCGAGGGAGACAGAAAGAAAAAGAAAGAAAGTGGGGGAAATGAAGACTATGGAGTCCTCAAACCAAAGCGGGACAATTTGCCAAGTTTGGAATCCATATCAGGCCTCCAGGTTTTCATAAGGCGGTATGAATATGCAGCAGAAAAACGGGCGGCTCAGCTGTTTAACTGCTTTCCTGTTTATCTTTCTCATGTTTAGCGAGGGGAAGAAACGAGGGAAGTGGGCATTCATTTAAAGTTTATGAAAATAAACTTTGCTAAGTTTTATCATAGATCATTATTCACTTAGTAAAAACATTACATTTTACATATTAGGAATTAGGTTCGGGGGGGCGGGGGGGGGGGGGGGGGGGGGGGCGGCCAAGAGGAGCGTGGCAGTTGAGTATCAACTTAAATTTTCATAATATCCCGAAGCTGCTTGAGGTGCGGAGCACCACGGCGAGGGTCTGACCACATGAAGAGAAAAGAGCAGAATAAGAGAGAGCTGCGGGGTAATTAACGATTTTTTTGGTGAGACATATTTATCAGTATAAACCTCTGTTTAAGATAAGAGTGTTGTCTTATTTTATTTCTTGGTATTTTATCTTATCTGTCCATCAATTGTAGTACTTGTATGACGGTATTTTTGCACAATATGGACGAAGGTCTTTTGACCATATGGTGGTGCTGTATTGTTTTTCTCACAAAATCTCTATTACTTTACAACGGCCGCTAATTCAAAGTTTACATGGCAGAAGGTTAAGGTGTTATGTCCCTCGCCACTGTCCTCCAGGCCGTAACCTTTGGACAGGACCGTGCGGACACCGTCCCCTCCCTCCAGCTCCAGGGCGATGCTGCCATTAGATGCACGCACAGTGCAACGGTTTTCACCCTTTTTAATGTTTCCTTTTTACCTTATGAAGAACATGTCGCCTGTTTTTAAAACACCTTCATGCCGCTGAGACCCCTCCACCGGGCGCCAAAGCTCCCTCTGAAGAAACAGTATCACCGAGGCAGGAAAGTGCAATATTGACATTCTGTATTAAGATTATTGATATTTTTTTTTGTACCGTTTTTGGAGATGTCATTATGCTGCATTATCCATCGCACTTGTAACTGTTGCCAAGCATTTTTTTAACATTATAGTATAAATTGGTTGTAATTGCCAATTTTTTTTTGTGCAGTAAAATGTTTATTCAGGGTTTTCGTGATATTCCCTGTCCTTTTTACTTGTCAGTGCAAGTGTCCAAGTCTTTGGTGCAAGTGTCCAAGTCTTTTGTGCAAGTGCAGGTCTTTCATGGATGTTGCATATCAGCGTATTGTTTCAAGCCAAAAACAACTACAGTGTAATGCATAAAGCGATGGTGAGAACAGGTGTGAATGGTCTGTGCCATCAGTCACAGCAAATAACAAGGTCTGGGAGTTTGCACTGCCTACCCATACAGTTCAAAAGAAAGTTGAGTGGAGAATTATGGCAGGAATATTCCCACAATCCAATGTTCCGTTAAAATTTGTAAATGTCGGCGACTGTCAGTCCCGTGGCTGAAAGATACAGAGTGTACGATGTGAAAAATCTGCAAAGACTGCATCATCCAACAGGCTGTTTATTTTCTCTATTTTCTTTATTTTTCTAGCACAAATGTTATTAATGGTCTCACCTTCTCTGCATTCCAACACCTCCCGATTCCAACATTTGGAGGAGCTTTTGGGAAATGCCTCGCATCCAAGACAGGCGCATTCGATATTCAGAGGATCCAAACGCCTCGCGGGTGTCAACTGTGATCAGTGTGTGTGACAGGAGGCAAATTCTCCAGCTGGGCCCTGGTGTTGCTCCCCGTCGGCTCCCCCCGGACCTGGAACACACCTGGCGTGTGCGAGCGCGCGCACACGCGCACACGCGCACACGCAAGCACACGCAAGCACACGCAGACACACACACACACGCACGCAGGCACGCACACACACACACACACACACACACGCACGCACGCACGCATGCGCACGCACGCACGCACGCACGCACGCACACACACACACACACACACACACACACACACACACACACACACACACACACACACACACACAAACCTCTCTCAGAGTCTGAGCAGAGACAGGGCAGCCGACAGGCGATGTAGATGAGAAGGGAGGTCGGATAAAAGAGCGAAAGTCAAAAGAAAATAAACCTTATTAAACAGCTGACATTTTAAGGCAGGAGATGGGAGAAATATTCTGACTTAAGTGCAACTGCCATACTTGCACTGACCTGTCTACCTCATGAGTATCCTTTGTCCCTTTACTGTCTAACATACTTTTAATTACAATAAAAACAACAACGAGACTTGAGTGGGATCATTACGGGGACATATTTGAAATGTTTTACTATATGCTGATCAATGTATACACCCTGATGGATGAGAATTTTGTGTTTTAAATTCTGCTGTAAAATAAATCTATTATTTATCAAAGGTAAAAGCATGAGGTTGAGTCTTCTTGTCCTTGAGACTTTTTCCGTTTTTTTATTATTAAAGATAAGCAAGTTAACATCCAACACAGATTTACAAATATTTTGTCTTTTTTCACCCTTCCCACCCATACCCCAAACTGCCTATACAATGTAAATAAACTGCAAACATCCAAGAGTGAATAGGGAGTAAATTGACAGATAATGTATAACATTGTTGACAAGAATAATTGCAGCAAAGACACTATATTAATAAAGGATGTTGGATATCTAAAAGAGGAGAAAAATTACCTGAATAAATATATACATATAAAACAAACAAACAAACAAACAAATAAATAAATAAACGAACAAACAAACAAATAAATATATATATATATATAAATAAATAAATGGGAAAAAATAATATTAATAAAAAAATAGGGTACATACATAAGTCACAATAAAATACATTTGTGGATTGAATATTTCTTAGTAGCGTCATAATTTTGTGTCCCATCACTCAAACAATGACACCAGCCTGCAACCACCGCCTTTCCATCGGAGGGTGGGGTAATGGGAGTGGGGGAAGAAGAAGGTCAGTTCAGTGGGAGAGTCTTTAATTTATCATAGGATTCCAGATTGAGTGGAATTTTTTGGTTGACCCCCGAGAGGAGCATTTTATGTTTTCCAACCTAAGAAAAAGCTTTAAATCACCGAGCCAAACCGATGCTTTCGGGGGTTTAGCAGATTTCCACTCCAACAAGATCCTCCCCCGGGCTATAAAGGAGGCAAAAGCGATGGCATCTCTTTTGCCAACAGTCAGGGATAGGCCTATGTCATCCTGTACTGTATGTCAACATCAAATACCTCAGAGAGGGTTCCAAATACAGTGGACCATTAGCCTGTCATAGTGTCTTAGGACAAGACCAGAACATGTGAGACAGGTCAGCTTTTGCAGCGTGACAACTGTCACATTTCTCATCCACACTCGAGTATATTTTTGAAAGTCCGGCCTTCGAGTAATGGACACGGTGTAGAACTGTAAATTGCATCAGGCTTAGCAGAGTCGCAGGTTTCATCAGATATCCCAACACCTAGCTCTTCTATCCAGGCAGATCAGATTTTACCCGCGGTGAGGTCACATTTCTAAGCGACATGATGACGTCGCAGAGAAATTTGACCTTTTCGGCGAGGAGGAGATCTCAGGAATGTCATCTTACCCTGACTTTGGTGGTGAGTTTGGAAATGTCGGGCTCGGTCTTCGAACACACTCACGGATCTGGAAATAGTTTAATAGGTTTGACCGAGGCATTTTAAACTTTGCGGAGAGGGCACTAAAATCCTGCAAAGATTCCGTCAATGTATAATTCACTTTATTTTTCAAGGCCCAGTCTTCTCCAGTGTGTAAAGGTGGAGTCCATCTTAGATAGACAGGCACTTGTTTCAGGCGGACACCAGTCTTTGTTTGGAGTTTGAAACCAACGACCGTTCTTTTGAATGTTAGCAGCCATGTAGTGTAATGTAGTTGAACATTGAAAGAGATATGCAGTAAGAACCTTGGTAAAACGTACACAATTTATTCTGCCAGCCAAAGGCATGTGGAGGGTACCCCATTTTTTGAAAATCCTGTTTGATTTAGCTGATCAACCGTGTAAAGCTCTTGCGTTTTAGGTCAGAGAGTGTTCGGGCTATATTAATCCCCAGGTACTTAAAACCATATCCGGACAGGCAGAAGGGCAACACTCTGTCACCTATTTGAAGGGCAGAATAGTTCATAGGAGAAACGTTCGCTCTTAGAAAAGTGTAATTTGTACCCTGAGAAGGTGTCAAAGTTGGCCAATATGTCCGCAACATGAAAGACGGTTGTCACTGGGTCTGATAAATATAACAAACGGTCGTCTGCATATCAGGAAACTCTGTGTTTGAAGCCCCTTCTGAGCACTTTGGAGGACTGGTGAGGCTCTAATGCTATAGAGGCGGGTTCTATAGCTACCGCAGAGCGAATGGAATCGGACTAAGAGGACAACCCTGTCTTGTAGCCCTTGACAGTGGGAAAAACTGTGAACATCATCCGTCCGTAAACCACTGCAGCCTTAGGGGAGGACTATAGCCAATGGACCTATGAAATAAGATTCTGACCAAAAACCAAATTTGTGCAACACTGTAAACAGGGGTCTGGGGAGCGGATGACGCCAAGTCGTCGGCGGATGTTGGTGAAAGAATGCCGGCCGAGAATGAAGCCCGTCTGATCCGCTGAGACAGCATCCGTCACAATGCTGTTTAATCTGAAGGCAGTACGCTTGGCCAATATTTTTACTTCAGTATTTAAAGGGGAAATGGGCCTATAAGAACGGCATTCCAGTGGGTCTTTACCGGCCTTATGTCGGAGAGTAAATGGATGCCTCCCTAAGTGTCTGTGCCAAGGTCCCTTGCCTCAGAGAAAACTCAAACGTTTCAAGGAGAAGGGGGGCTCATTTGGATGAGAACGTGTCGTAGAGTTCTATCTGGGAACTGTCAGGGCCAGGAGCCTTGCCGCTTTGCATGTTTCTAATTGAATTGATTGACCTCCTCACACTGCAGTGGTTCATCTATTTCCTTCATCTGGCCTTGGTTTATAGTGGGGCTATCTACGTAAAAAAAAAACAAAAAAAAAACCTGGTCGTCGTTGAAGTATCTTCGGGAAACTCAGAAGTATATAATGAATAATAAGCTTTGAAAACATAATTGATTTTGACAGGATCCACTGTGACCTCGTGAGCAGCGTTGTAGATCTGCAGGATAAGTTGGATAGTACCGATCGTACTGTGTTTGGAGATCCAGCCTCTCTTTGTATAATACGGGTGTAGGAGATAGGGAATGCTAACAGTCTAATTTGTTGATAGAGTCAATACTTTGTTCGAGTCCATGTTTCCTTCTCCCATAGAATAGGAGGTGATACTGAATCAGATTTGTTGGTTAGTAAGAAATGACCTACCACCGTGTCCAACAGTAAGGGTGCATGGTCTGATTCTACAATTGTTGAATGTTCAGCATTCTTGACCGAGGGAAGGAAAGCTTTATCGCTTAAAAAAAAAAAGTATATTCTTGAATAAGAATGGTGATCCTGTGAATGAATTTTTTTATTTTCTTTTTACATATTTGCGGGAAACGCCAGAGATCCTCACAACCTCTAAGCTTTATGATGAAATAGATTTTGCCATTTTAGATAGCGAAAAAAACTTGACTTGACTTGAAATGATCTTCTCAGCAGCAAACTGTACCTTTTTGTGAATTATTATTACCGTACCCCGTGATTTAGTATTAAAACTTGAATGAAAGTTGAATGCTTGTCCTATCCAGGGTTTTCTAATCCTGGTGCGATCTGCTATTTCCAGGTAGGTGTCCTGCAGGAAAGCTATATAAGTTTCTGAAGGTGAGCAAATATCTTAGCCCGTTTAACCAGACCATTTAATCCTTTCACATTCCAGCAGGTAAGGTGGACAGCCGATACCTCACCTCCTGTTCTACCGTTGGGTGTATCAGCCATGGTCTCCTAAATTCAATGTAGAGTGCATTGAGTGAAGCTGGTCCCTAAGAGTGCATTCACAGTAAGTATCATTGTGTGGCAGAATCATGATAACTCCAGATACAAAACAATCCACATGAAAAAAAAAACCCAAAAAAACAAGATTTGTAATCAAAACAAAACAGATAGGCAGTCGGGAATCCAAGACCCGTTGAAATCCTTTTCACCCCAGAGATCACCCCCCCGCAGCCATTTCTATTCAAATGTGGTTATACACCCACACTCACCGAAACTATTAACTAGGCTGTCATAAAGTATATACAGTAAAAAAAATATATATATATATATTTATATATATATACTGTATATACAGTATATACAGTATAATTATATATATATACAATATATACTGTATATATATATATACCATACAGTATAATACACATAACATAAAGCATAAAAGAAAGGGAAATAAACTGGCGAGTTGGGTCCAGTCACATCTTTTGTCACATAAGGTGAAAGCAATATAATATATCAATAGCAATATAAAAGAATACAATTAAAAATAAGGACTAAAATTAAATAGATGTAAACCATACCTCTATATTTGGAGATTAGAGTATGATTTGTTAGTGCTTTAGCCCATATGTGTCCAAATAAGTCTCACAGTTCACAATGAAGATGACAGTGGTGGTGAAGGTGGCGATGCTCTCCATGTGACGAGTAGAACAGTCTCCAGGACAAGGAAGAACCACGTCAAGATGTTTATTCTGACCCGTTGTTCGTAAAAGGCTGTTACCTTTTCAGGTGACTCGAAGGTGCGCGTTACAGTGTACCAAGCGGAAAGGTCTTCCCAGGGCCATTTCTTGCTATGTGCGGACTATGCTGTTGCATAGGGCCCCCGAAGCCACCTCGGGGCCCCCAAGCTGCCATTTTAGTCGTAAACCATGTCATAGCTCGCTGGGAAGCGGGTCTAACATGGCTCCAAAGTCGGTGATCGTTTTGGACAAAAGTCAATGGGCATGACTCTTTTCAAACGGGTCCCCTGACCTCTCACTTCAAGATTCCTGAAGGAAATGGGGCTCATTAGAACCGCAATAGTTGTTGGAGAATTCTCACTGCGTGGTCAAGGAAGTTAATCTGCCTGCTACAGGAAAAGAAACTGAGTATAAAAGATATTTATTCTGCAGATTAAAGGGAAAGATTACAGTCATACTTCAAAGCAGTGATCTGATCAGTCTACCCCTACTACTGACGAAGAGGGTTTTCTACCGATGAAAGGTTGTGTGCAATTGGTCAGGTGCCATTTACAAGATTATGGCCGCTCAATCATATCCCCGGGTGTAACCCTCATACAGTGATTCAAAAGTCAAACTCAGGTCACAGATACAATCCTACTGTGCCATAACACAGAGCACAATGCTCTGTCAAGCCCCCTGGGGGTTATCCTTATCTCCACAACAGGTTGAATGAAGAAGGAATGTGATCTGGTACACCCTTATACTACAGTAGGCATTGTTGACAAAGAACAGTCTCTTCATATGAACTCTGAGAAACTCATCAAAACCCCAAGGCAATGTGTTTAAAAAGCTACATAAAATACAAAAAAGGCTATTGTCCAATGTAAAACATCTAAAACATCATTCAAAGAATTGATCATCTGTATTTTTCTCACCTTTACAGCCATGGGTGATATATGTGACCCACCGCAGATTTTAGGTACTTTTGGTGGCTTTTCTTTCATGTCATCTGCAAGTGGAGAATCAGAGCCTCACAACAAGGTGTCACTTGTACGAATCAAGCAAATATTTTTAAAGCTATGGCTTGTTAATGACGAGGCTGCGGCAAACTGTGTTTCTGAGATAATCACCCTCAAAGTTTTCCGAGGGCTCCGCGTGTTGTATACGGAAGTGACGTCACCTTTCTTATTTGCGTGTTACGCTGCTTACACAACAATGTATCCCAGTGTGTGTAAAAAACAGGAAAGATTTAAAGGTTGAACTCTATCAAGACGGTTTCACATTGTGACTTCACATCACATGGAATATGGAGGAATGATCTTCACCTGGACGGTTGCTTTAAAGGAAACGATCGATCGGCGTTGTTCACGCTGTTCAGCATGTCAGTAAGTGAACTGTGTTTCCCCATGTAATCTAACGGGAATATTTAACTCCACGGTTTAACATTTATCTACTATTTATAAAACAAACTCGGCTTTGAAGGTACGTTGAGAGATAAAAACGAAACATCTGGAAAATCTGGAAAAATCGAATTTTCCTTCTAGAATGTTTTTTTCAACTTATCTGGCTGCTCCTGGCGATTTTAGAAATCCGCGACATTTGCTGCTGGTTTTGCTGCAGTGGGTCACATATGTCAGCTACGCAGGGTATGTTAACTTCCGGGTCCTAAGATGTTATTTTCGCCTTTTTTTCCTTTCCCTTTTTCTGCACACTGTGGTACCTAAACAATTATAAAATTTTAGAAATCAGGTATGGCTAGAAGCTGTGTAATTAATAGTTTCAACTCACATTCCAAGTTTCAACGGCCATTCCAAGCTCAGTTAGTTTGCTTAGTTGTTGCACTAAGTTTAGTGCAACAACTAAGCAAACTAACTGAGCTTGGAATGGCCGTCATTAGGTGTAAGTTTAATGTTTAAAGTCCCTTTACACTCAATATATTAATTATTTTATCAGGCGCAATTACAAATGGAATGTGTATTACCCTTTAATTCAACTGATAGAAAAGATTGACCTACAGTGTCAAGCTACATCTCGAATCATTCCTTAGGGTCTCAGCTTTCTGATGGTGTAAGCCACTTGTACGTTGCACCAACTGCTGACCCCTCCCCAAGCTCTAACCCCTCTACCTCACTCGGAGCCCAAGAAATGGGCTTAAGAGCTTAAGAGTTTTTCACGGTTTTATCCTCTCTTCCTCTTAAAGTGCACCAGATTGATGCATGTAAATGTTAAATGCATGGCCTTGGACCACCTTGGAGGGTTTGGAATACCCCACCATAGCTTAACAAAATAGGGGCCTCCAAACAACATTTTGCATACAGCCCCCAAAAAAGCTACAGACGGCCCTGGGGTCTTCCCTTACGGTATAGAGTTTGTTTGATGCCATTGAATGATGCCCACTCCTAAGCGAGTGCGATGCTTGGGTCTGGGTATATCCTCAACACAGACCCTCTGTACGCTCCTTATCTGGATCATGAAGGAAGCAGATCATAAAAATTCTTGGCCTTGTACCGGGTTTTGCCCGGGTGAGCAGTGCGCACCTTTGAGCATAGGAGGCTTCGGGCATACGTCTGGACCTCCATTAACAACTCACCAATGAACTTAACCGGGTCAGTTTCGCTGTCCTCCAGGATGTTTACAATCCGAAGGCCGGCTCTGCGGGATCAATTTTCAAGACCCTCAAGCCGATTCAGTAATGTATTATTCTGTGTGCGGACTGATGGTGATTTGATGGCGGCTTCAGCCGAGGTACTGTAAGTCTCTCAAAGTTTTTCGCCAGCCGCCGTTTCCGCTCCAACGAGACAGCTCTGGAATGCGTTCACTTGTTCACACAGTGAATCTACAGAGGATTGAACAGGCTGGACTGAAGGTTGAATCAGGGTTTGGCATATCTTTCTCTAATTCCTCGATCAGGCGTGACGTAGTGAGAGCGCCAGCGCCGTCAGCAGCTTTCCGGCTCATGGTGGCTTGTGTTGCTGGAGCTCCAAAGGTGGTTTGTTTGTGTTTCAAACGGCTCATTTTATGTTCAGAGGGGACGGCGTTTTCCTACTAGGATGCAGTCTTGCGTCGTCTTTAAGTCTGGTATTTTAACGTAAGCCTCTGACTTACGTCCTATCTGCTCAACATCAAATTGGAGGTCCCTGTCTACTCTTTAGCTCAATAATCAATTCCGATTTCTTAATTATCTTGTATAAGACAAAGTGAGGAACACTTTGGTAACATGGCTGGTTCGAAGCTATTCTTTTTTCTTAAATTATAATTTATTATGTGCATCGTATTGTAAACAGGGAGAGTAATATAATGTGAACATTTCATTTCCCTCCTTGGTCCTTTTTAGTCATGGTTTAATTAACAGTTCAGTGTTCAGTCAGATTGGCTGAACTTTAAAACTGTTCAAATCAAAAATGTATTGTTCTTTTCCCTTTTTAAAACGAGAGAAAGAAATCATTGTGCCCTTTGATTGTAAATACAGTAAATCTGATTGACTTTGAATATTAGTGGTTGGTTGGTTCATTGGTTCCACTACTTTATTGTGTGTTAAACAAATGTGCTGCTCACTGATAACATTGAAGAATGTCAGGAGCATTGATAGCTTTATGCCCTAGAGTTGCATTGCACTGCTCAGGCATTCGTCCAAATCAGCAAACTTTGGAGAGAGAGGGCCTTGCTGTGCCACTGACAGGCACAAAATATGCTGATTGAACCGATAGTTCCGGAGTCAAAGAAAACCAGATTATATCATATGAACAAAACAAAAGAACAAAAAAAAACAAAGGCACTGAAACATTACATTTTTATAAAATTTGTCAAAAGCTCATCAAGACAGCCACTTAAAGGAAAGCTCTCATGTTTACAATGGGACAATCGTGATCGCTGAATAACACGGTCACAATTGCCCCATTTTTCTGTGTATAGCAGCCATACTGGGTCAATTTGAAATATTCCATATGCCAATCACAAGGGTTGACTCCCATTGATCGAAAAGACATAGAAAACACCAGAGTTTTCCTTTTTATGAAGTCAACAACATCCAAGCACTATTGAGCCACAGAGCAGTCCGCTCCAAGGCCTAGAGGTCATTAGTGAGCACTGTGTGGTCATGGACATGGGTGGCCTACTGTGATCCCTCAGAGCGTAACCGACCACTTCCCTGTGTCCAGCTGCTCCTGGTGGGCCTTAGAACCACAAAGCAACCAGCTGATAGTATGAAGCACCCAAGTGGACAGCACACATTCACTGCTTGGTCCTGACTACTAATTTGGGTACCCCATAGCTAGGGGCCTTTGGGACCGGGCACAAAGCGATGGGATCCACCTGAGAAAACAGATACAAGTCCGACTGGGCTGGGACTTCCGTGGTTTGGATGAGAACCACACCCTGTGTGGCAAACTCAAGACCACCAGCATCACACTTTTTGATCCATCCGCATCCATTGAAGTGGTTTAACGCTGGATGACGAGAGGGGGGTTGGCTCAGAAAGAAAGCGTGGAGGCCATTGTTGCAACAAAAAATGCAGAGAGGTGCAGAGAGAAACATTTGGGGAATCAAGCGAATGATGAGTTTGGGCTCACAGCCTTACCAGCCTGGTTTCAGCTGATGGATCTGCCCAGGCCTCGACTCTGGGCCCAGCTGAGACACCAGGCTTTGCTAAGGGTGTTCTTAGGGTTTCTAAGGGCGTTTATGGCGGCTTCAAATAGAGACTAGTCAAGAGCACTGCAGAGCACCTGCACCAGGAAAAATGCCAAATAAAGGCCAGTGCCTTAAAAGGCATAGGAACAGAGATGTTCCTCTATTTTATACACTACATCACAAGAGGATATGGTGCTTTATACCCTCTGCATAGATATTCCAAGGTTTGTCTAAAATATGAAATGTTCTAAAGTATTTCTGCTTTACATCATTTTAACTTATGAACGCGGCACAAAACTGCTTATACAGTAATTTCACATAACATAGTTTGTTTGAATTTTTACATGCCTGGTTATCACTCGGTTTATACCACCAATGATGCATTACTCATAATACCCCGAAAGAGATTAGATTGCTAAATAGAGCTTATAGTGCTGTTTCCATCATAGGGGTTGTTAAAGAGTTTATAAACACACACCAGCCAAAATTACCATGCAAGGCTGTCTTTGTTGCCCCCAGCCCATAAACAAATGACTTATTAGGATTTGGCCCATTTCTTCTCTATCAACATAATGGCAGTGCATTTGGCTGTGGACAGTGGGCTGGGTAGGATTGGACTGGAAGGTTGGGAGAGGAATTATTTGATTAGATAAACACATTGTGGACATCAGAGCTGATTGTAACTCATGGCCCTCGGCGAGAGCCCCGTCGACTGTATTTCACCGTGGAACACAGCGTGACACAGTAAAGATAATCAGCCCCGGGGCTCAGACATGTTTATGTTTTTCATGCTGAGCCTTTGAACATATATCAAGGCGGCTCCCTCAAGAAAAAAAAAAGTCCTGCCCAGGGGTCTTTAAGCGTACGGTGTGTTTGAGTTCAGCTCCACGAAAAAAGCTCGGCGGTGGCGGCGGTGGCTCAAAAGGCGGAACGAGCCGCCCGGTCGACGAAGGGATCGCTGCTTCGATCTCCGGCTCGTCCTTGCGTTTTTTCGAGGCGTCGATGTCCTTCGACGAAACGCCAAACCCCCTAATGGCCTCCGCTGCGCAGGTTGGCACCAAGCACGGCCTTCGCCACCGGAGGAAAAATGGTCAAGTAGGAGGTCGTCCCTGCTCCTCAAGGTAATCTGCGGAAGGTAAACCACAGGGAGGCGTCAGGGAGGCGACAAGCGGGCTGCATCTCCCACAAAACTCACACGTTACATAAAGGATTTAAAGGAACCTTACTAGGACGATAGCTTTCCACTCGGAAAAGGCCGTGATGAAAATCCCCAGGGTAATGCTCGGATCTTCCGCGGTCTTTTCCTCCTTCTCACTTTTTTAACTTCCAACTCCCTAAAATGTCTCGTCTCCGAGTCTTTCTCTCTACCTGCGCTCGCGCTCAGAGAATGGAGAACCAAGAACTCTTACTATGATTCAGGGATCATTTCACTTCTTTAGGCAATGATGAGCGAACATACGCTTTAGAAAAAGGTTCGAATACAACTTGAATGTAAGATATATTTCTAGAGTTTCACTCACATACTCGAGTGCTTACAGTAACTAGAGTAGTTGAAATTAGTCAATTTGCATCTCGGCTTCCACCCTCTCTCTCTCTCTTTCTCTCTCTTTTTTTTCCTTTCTTCCACTGAGCCCAGACTGTTTGATAGCTTCCAGTTCACACAATCTGCATGGGCTCTGTTTGGTTAAACATTTAATGATATACTTGTTTAACCCGCTTGGTCTAGGGAAGCATGAATCCTAGGAAAATTGCTTGTGTAAACACACACACACACACACACACACACATACACACACACACACATACACACACAAACACACACACACACACACACACACACACACACACACACATACACACACACACACACACACACACACACACAAAAACCACAGAGCTATATGATTAAGCGTGTCCAGAGAGCATATAGTGCGGCCCTGATTGTCCTAAATTAGAGTGTGTCTCATGTGTGGAAGTCCAACAGTAACAGAAAGGAGCGCTGCAATCAGCACCAGTCACCCAGATGTTGCAGCGACTTGTGGGATCCTGACAAACAAACAGGCGGCGTCACGGCTTAGCGTGGCCTCCGCCACAAAACACACGTCGGCATCCAACATCGCATTACCCCGCTGTGATGTCATGCTCTCTGAGCGCTCCAGACAGAGAGAGAGAGAGGGATGGGGACGATTGCACGCAAAGCAGAGCACCAACAAAAATACTACCACGTTTCAACATACCCGCACACACACACACACACACACACACACACACACACACACACACACACACACACACACACACACACACACACACACACACACAAATAAGCGCACTGGTGGTTAAAATGAGAGCAAACGACAGGACACAACAGGGCTGTGGTTGACGTCAAGAACAGGCCGACGGTCAAGAGGGTAATGACGGAAGGGAGAAGGGTGAGAACGGGGTGAGAGAAGGGTGAGAGAGGGGTGAGTTGGAGACACCAGGGCATATAAATGTCACATTGGAGCAGTGAGTTTTCTGTCAAGGCCTGTGGTTGTAACTTAAGCCTGCTGTTCACTGCTGGGCTATGCGAAATAAGGGCGTCATGTCCCTCGGCCGCACTGTGGTCCTTCTGCCTCGTCGCCTGAATACGTCTGACCACACTTATCACGCAGAGAAATGTTTTGTTTTTATTTCCCCCCTTAACGCAGTTATTAATGCACACTCACACGCATGCACGATGCGAGACCAATTCCATGTAGGCACACCAGTGTTTCGATTGCAAAGACATCACCAAAGCATCCACAAAGGCACAAGCGAAGCCGCGGTCACAAAAACACACGGGGCATCAGGACCGCGGCAGCATCGATTAATTCATGTCAGCACTAAGAGTTCATTTAGGGTTGTGTGTAACAATCCACTGCTGGGGCATAGCAGATACAAATGAGCTATGACAGATAGAAGACCTAAATCACACACACACACACACACACACACACACACACACACACACTCCCATAAAAGTGTAGTGTAACCACTCCGTGCCCAGAGACGCCGCGTACCAGAAACATTACATCAATTATCGCATCAACATCCAGTCTTCATCAGCGCGGGAGAATTTATGGAGCGGGAAGCCAACAACCAATCTGCTCTAACCTTTTGATTGGCCCGGCGTCCAACGCAAACATGCTGATGTTAATGAACCATGATCCAAGAGAACTCTGAAACGCCTGTGATACTCTCGCTGGTCTCCTCCAATCCAGTCGAGTCGGGGAATATGCGGAGGCCGGGAGCCAATGGTGTCGCTCGCCGGAGCGGTGATCTCTTAAGACCACCCACTCCGCCACAATCAGCCCGCCTCTGCCCTCCATCCTTCCCCCGAAAAACCTCCAATCTGGCAAATCCCAGCGCTATTTTTTCCAGCCCTGTACTCCTCTCCTCCGCTCCCCACGCTTCCTCCTGCGCCTCTCGCACTCCTACACCTAATTAAATCAAGCACGTTCTGCTGAACTAGCTGACACCCCAAACAGCCACGGTGTGTTTGAGTGGCAGACGCGGGACTCAGGGGGGGGGAGCGGGGTCGCCATTTAGCCACATCCTGTTTGAGGGAGCCAATCGGTAGTCCCCTCCAGGCCATGCAGCCTTTGCCATGTGCAGGCGGTTGAAACCTTTCGGAGCCTTGATGGGGCTGGCAAAACCCAGCAATAAATCCCGGCTACAAAGACTCGCCTGAATGTGCTACTGCTACCTCCCTCAGCTTGTTTGCACAAACAGAAAGGAATGCTGAATATATGCCTATGATTTGTTATGGTTTCGGCATACAGTATTTGGCTTATGGGAATAAGCCGTCTGTCTCGGCACGGGCTGATGAACTATAAGCCACAGAATTATATCTGCTCTTGCAAAAATATATATCCTGATCCTCATCAGGGCGCGAAAAAACTGAGATATGATTTCTCTCTCTTTGGTCTTTTTTGCTGAGACATACTTTAACGCACCCATTTTATCACCCTCTTTCCCTTTTACACACTGTCACGCACGCACGCACACACACACACACACACACACACACACACACACACACACACACACACACACAGACACACATACACACACACACACACACACACACACACACACACATACACAGACACACAAACACTATTAGTACAGCTGGCTGTCAGGTCCTTAGACTCACCAAGGGGTCTACAAGTACTGAAGGCTTCTCTTCCTGTCTCAGTACGGGGTATACAACTAACTGTGTGTGTGTGTGTGTGTGTATGTGTGTGTTCAGAGTGTGTGTTTTCAGCTGGCAGCTCAACCTTGGCAGCAGTGTGTCTCCTGGCACCCGCAGGAGCAAATTTGTCTTTGGGGTTTGGTTCAATTTTCATCTCAGATGTACAAAATGATGTGTGTGTGTGTGTGTGTGTGTGTGTGTGTGTATGTGTGTGTGTGTGTAGTATGGGTACTTGAGAAAGACAGTGTGTTTGTGGGAGAGAGAGAGAGGGAGAGAGAAAAAGAGAGGGGGGGGCGGGTGTGAGAGTCTATGAGTATTTGTCTGCACGTGTGTCTTGCAAGGTAGAGGGGTCTGGTCATTATCAAATCGACTGCCAGCATGCGTGAAGCCAGGGAAGGAGGGAACAAGGTAAAAAGGGCTGATGGAGGAGATAAATGAGGACGGGGGTGAATTGAGAAATGGAGGAACTCACTGCTAATGTCCTCCATGAAAATCAATCAGTCTAGAAAAGTGGCACTTGTTATAAACAGAGAACAATTCCATCTTTATTCCCAAGATTAGATGTTCACTCATTTCAAGCACCATCTTACACACATACAGGTGTCAACAACCGCAGCGAAACACACACCAAGAATACTTAGACAAATACATTCAGAGGGCTGGGATACAACTAGTCATTTCTTGGAACGACTAGTTGTGTGTGTGTGTGTGTGTGTGTGTGTGTGTGTGTGTGTGTGTGTGTGTGCGTGTGCGTGCCTGTGTGTGTGTGTGTGTGTGTGTGTGTGTTTTCCCAGCCTGACTTAGCTGTGGCGTGTTGTGGTCGCAGGGTCTGTGTGTGGTCCTGGTGTGGTTCAGCTGTTCAGAATCATTTCCATTTAAACATATCTGTGGTCCTCAAAGCAAACCGCCAATGTTATCCACTCCACGCCACGAGCTCTGCCCTCCGCGTGACCGTTGTTGTTTGTGAGGACGTGCGTGTCGATTCACACTCCTTTTTTTTATTCTCTTGTTCTACGTGTGAATCTCGTGTGCAAATCGACTGTCATTAGTCTTCCGCCAGATCAGGAAGAGAGGCTTCTTGTGGGGGTGCGTGGTGATGGATGGCTTTCTGGGGCCGCGGGGCCCCTGCAGCGCATTGTGTCCCAGGGCTCGGCGGCTCCTCTCGGAGGGGCTCCTTCCCACCACAAACAACACACACGCTGGATCGCTGGGAAGGAATGTGAAGGCCAAATTTTCCCCGGAATGCCATGTTTCTTCCTCGCTTCCTGTGTCTTTGTGCGTGTCCTCCGTCGGAGTGGCGTGCTATGGGTGGGACTGTGCTGGGTTTTTTTCTGTCCATGTTGACGAAGAAAAACTTGAAAGAAATACATCTGTTTCCGGACAATGTGTTTACAGTTTTGAATGTCAAAGGAAGAATAGATGGTCTTGTGTTATCATCGCGGAAAGCAAATCGAAATGAAATGGGTGGCTTTTAACAGCTATGCAATGAAAGGTCCCACGCTGGCTTGTCCTTGTATCACCCGTCCCATTATCCCCAATTTGGTTGATAAATGTGCAATGTCGAATATTTGTATAATACACTTTGATCAGACTGTCAGTTTTGAAAGGAGCCTAAATCTGCTTAGAGGTCTAAAATCTGTCTGCTTTATTGATAACATTCAGGTTTATTTTACTCTTTTTAGTACCTTTTTAGGGTTATTGGTAATGCTACATTAATCTTTATCATTTTATAATTTATTGTTTATTATATAATGTACATAGTTTGTTTATTTTATCTATCTATCTATCTATCTATCTATCTATCTATCTATCTATCTATCTATCTATCTATCTATCTATCTATCTATCTATCTATCTATCTATCTATCTATCTATCTCTCTATCTATCTATGGATCTAATCATGGAGTATTTAATGACCCTGGGCCTTGGGTTGGTCATCTCCTCCAATCATTTGATTAAAGGAGCAGGAATTGGATGGAAAAATCAGGACTTTAACCTGTGACAGCAACATCTTAAGCATCCCACCAACTTCATGTGCGGTCCCGGTCTACGGGCGCTTATATGCACACCCTTTGGGTGCCGCCTCTAAAAAGCTCACTTGACATTCACACACTCCCTAAAGTCCTCCTACAGGTGCCTATTTCTTTGAGCCACAGTCTTATGAAGCATGGTCATCTCCTCACTTGATTTAAGGAACAGAACCTGAACCTGTGATGACAGCATCTGAACCATCTTGCCACCAGGGCGCCTTCATTCTTGGTATGAAGGCGGTTTCAAACTCATGTCCATGTGGCGTATCATTTGATTGAATGGGGTAAGAATTAACTAAGGTTTTGGGAGAGGACAACCAACAACCACCTAACCACACCTGCTACCAATGAACATTTCTCATATGGACCTGTCAGGTCCACCTGTCTTTGGTTGTTCTCCTTTTTTGCTCGGTTGTTCTGGTGTTTTGCTCGTTGTTCTTCTTGCACCACAACCTACTCACCGCCTTCCTGAGCCCCCAGCTGTGGATGCATTCCTGAACATCCACGCTACTTCGGACGAAGATTTGGTTGGCATTCTGCTCAATCACCCTTCTGACGAGGACATTCCACCGATCGGGAGCCTCATGGCAGCGCTCAATAGCCACCATTCCCTGTTCGAGACCACTGCCAACCTTCTCAGCGTCCCCTCACACCAGCCTACCTTTCCAGTCGCAGCAGGACCCAGACAAGACTAGACCCAGGCATCATTCTCTGGTTTCTTCCACCCGGTCATCTCAGTCAGCGCAACCCGCACGCTCCAGGGTTTACACAACGAATCACCTACTGGCATGCCAAGCAAACCTGGAATGGTCTCCATCTCTGACTAGACCGTAGCTCAACTCCAGAAGGTTTTGAAAGATCATAAAATCCCATTTCACCGCACCGACGACAAGAATTTTTCACAATCAGAAACTCCCCTTCCAACATTACTTAAACAGGTCAACTACACGATGCGTCACACTGTCGACACGCTAACCCTAACCATCTTTTATCTTATACCTAAACATAATCATCTCCAACCTGACATTTTTTGGACTATTGGGGTTTCAGAAAAATGGGCCGTTGGAACAATGGGCAGTCCTCAGCCTGCACCATCACAGCTCCTCCATCCAAACCATCACGCCAGCCACCAGCCTTCAGCCTTGACTTGCCTTTCAGCAGCCACACCTCCTCCACCAATCACTCCCGTGCCATTTCTACCGCCAGCCCTGGTTCATCTACCAGAAGGGACAGATAGGTGAGGTTGACACATACTTTACCAAGGAGGTCAGATGATTTGCAACAACTTCAATAAACTGGGTTGTCCCCACAACCCACAAAGACAGCCTGACTAGATGTCTCCAGCACTACCCAGACACTGCATTTGTCACATTTCTAATCCAAGGCTTCAGCTATTGATTCCACCCCCAGTGGATGATATGACTTTAATCATATCATCCACTTCCCACACCCACCCCAACCTCCAGTCTGCCGACAAGTCTGAAGTTGTCGGCAGAGTGCCGGACAAGGAGGTTGAAGAGGGGTTTTATCATCGACCTCTCATCTCCACATCTCCACTGTTCATGCTCCTAGCATGAACAGTCTCATTCCTGGCCCAGGGTTTTTCATGCAGTACTCCACAGTCAACCAAGCCATTTCACTCATCCGTCTCGTCGGTTACGGTGCTTGGCTGGTGAAAGCAGATATCACCAATGCCTTTAAATTACTGCCTCTCTATAATGACTTTTTCCATTTCTCTGGAGTCCTTTTGAGAGGCAACTATTTCTTTGCCGTGCGCCTCCGATTCCAGGAGCAGCATAAACCTCTTCGACTCACTCTCCGAAGCATTGTGCTGGATCTTAATCAACAATTACAAGCTGGTTCATCTCGTTGACAATTTCCTGGTCATGGCACCATCATCATCTCTTCTCTTCTCTCTCGGTCACAGCATCACCACAATCCACCATAGTCCTCAATGAGCTTTATCTCCTCCCAGTCATGGAGCCCGGTCTCCTCCTAGTCATCTCCCTCCTGGTCATGGAGCCCAGTATTCTCCTGGTCATGGAGCCCAGTCTCCCCTTGGTCATGGAGCCTGGTCTCCTCCCGGTCATGGAGCCTGATCTCCTCCGGGTTCTACAGCAGCTCCATGACCCAGCGATGTGATGAAAGAAACAATTACTGAAATGACAGTATCAAAAATCACCCTCAAATAACCATCTCCTCATCCCCATGCTCCTCAAATGACTCCAACGACGGGAACCTTGACTTCCTTCCAATAACCTGACGGACATACTACACCATTGTATAGTTACCCTCCGTTCGGGCTACCTCACACCCCACATAGACAGACCTTGGTATCCATGTTTCTCTTGGCTGTCTTTGGTTTCCTCCGAAGCTCTTCATCTCATCCACCTCCTCTTACGACCGTCATCGACACCCCAGCCTTTTGACATCGCCATCCTCACTCAGGCCTCCCTCATTTTCATCCATAAGCACAGCAAAACCAACCAGAAAGGCCACGCAACTTCCATATTCTTGTTCCGTCTCGACTGTCAGACCACGCCATCCAGATCCTAGGACACTGGTCCTCTCAAGCTTATCATGGATACATCCACAACTACCTCCAGGATCTCCGACAAGCCCACTCAAGCCTCAGCCATTTTTAGGAGTCTTTGGGGATCCGAAGGCAAAACTCCTTCCCCCATCCCTAGTCAAGACTCCTGGCGTTCCATCTTTTACCTGGCTCGCCATTCATCATTCCTCTAATGAGCACGCCGAAGCCACTCATTCATCATGTTCTCATCATAATCATCATTATAGCTTCATTCCATATTTCTACTTCTCATCTTCAGTAAATCAACTAAATCAATCTATTTGTGGTGTGTTCTCTAACTTGTGAAAGGAACAATGGCGGAGAATCGGATAGAACAATTGTGACTTGAACCTGTAACGACAGCGCTGAGAGACAGCATCTGAGCCTGCTGCAGGACAATGTGGTGCATTGTCCTGCTGAGTTTCACCTTCTCTGAGATGATCGTCAGTGATTTCCCTTGACATGAGGGATTTTATTAAAGATAAAGTGACAACCTCGTACATCTGCAGGCTGACAACTCTCGTGGAGTTTCTGAAAGACCACCAGAACCTGAAACAAAAACTGAAGACAAGAGGTTTGAACCTACAACATGCAGATGTGATTTTTCAATTTTTTTTTAATCCATTTGAGCTAATCATCTCCCATGAAACTTTGGCTCCTCTGCGGTGTCTTGAAGGTACCATTAGTGCCGCTCTCAAAAGGGAACGCAGCATGGGCTTGAACACAAAAGCCCTTTTCTGCTGATTAGTTAAGTAACCCCCAATAGGATGGTCTTGCATCACCCAGAAGGGTGACGAGCGTGAAACTGATAAAATACTAACAATATTACAAAAGACAGCCGTGGCCTCCAATCACCGTGCGTCATTGCACAAGTCTCTGTTCCCAAAAATAAGCAAATTTTTTTTTTAGAACATTTAATAGTTATTAAAGGATAGGCTGCACATTTTTTAAACCAGGCCTCATTGAAAGTGTTCCCGGCATTTGAAACTGTTCACAACACAACCTTGCTGAGCACTTTTGAGACTACTTAGAAACTTACCACTCTGCTGAAGCTTCTGAAAGCTGCTGCCGAAACGCAGTCCAACGGGGCAAACACTGAGGTCTTAAAAAAAGTATTCTTTTGAAAATGTGTTATAGTGTACTTTTAGAGCATGTTTTGGACAGTAATATCACATTATATTGAGAACTACTAGTTTGCAATTGTCGCTATTGCTTGCCTTGTTAGGATGTTGGTTCCCATCATTTATGTTGGGAAACGTACCATTTTGCTGTGGCTACCCAGTGTTCTTGAATGCAGTCAGATGGTTTTCCCCATTGGACTGCCCTGTTTAAGACTTCACACAATCACAATATCACATTTCTTAGTATTTTTTTTATTAGTGTTGTTTCTGGTCTCTTACATTAGCATGGATGCAGCCAAAATAAATTATTCCCCTCACTTTGTGTGTATCTGAAGCAGCATTTTGTAACTTTTGGTCTTTGCACCCCTACAGCGTCTTAGTGCAATTGCAGACATACACCACTGTCGTAAAACCAGGTGTCCATAAAGAATTTATTTTACCCGACAAATTTGAACCTTATTGGTCACGTTTTAATAACAGTCAATGTTACAAACGCAAATATAATGTACACCTAGGTTACAGCGCCCCTTGCACGAACCTCGCCGCGGGGAGAGAGGGTGCGGGGAGGGACAAGGCCCGCCGCTACTGGTGTAGTACCATATGCGCTCGGCCCGGCAGATCAGCACCACACGCGCGAGTCAGAGGGTGGAACAAACCCCGTAGGGGAATGAAAGTGAGGGCCGGCGCCGCGCCAACATTTTAACCAGCAAGTTTATAATCATATTTTTATTATTATTATTATTTTTTAATATTACCAGGCCAAAAAAATGGTAAGCTAAACATAAGTGACGTAGAGCGTAAAGCGTAACACACTTTTGCCACAGTTTCGAACCCGAACACCAAAGTTGGATAGTGCAAAAACAGGCGTACAAGGGGGTGGGTGCGAATGAAAGAGGTGCCATTCTCCATATTACAAGTCAGTGTACCATCAAAATGATTTTGAAGCTGTTATTTTAAGGTAAAAATGTTACCTAGCAATGCTTTAAGAAAACGTAATTCCACCGTAGCAGTCGATGCTAATCTTTATGACACGGCCAACAATGACCATGAAATCACAATACAGTAAATGCTCTTGTCCAGAGTGTACGGACCATATTTATTTTTCTAGCCATAGTGGACAGGGTCAGCACTGTCTGGGGGATATTTTGCGTGGTCTCTTCTGGACATCTTCGAGTGGGCCGATGGTTTCAGCGCCCGCTTCAAGTTGTTCCACGTGGACTTTTCTGCGGACGGAAGATCTCAAACCTTGTATCGTTCCAGACGAGAGTACGGCAGAATCATCTCAAAACACCGATCCGGACCCAATGTGGACGACGGAAAAGCAGAAACAGTTAGCTGTGTGGTTAGCTCTGACATTGGCCCTATGGTAGAGAAAGCAGTGTAAATTTCTCTTTAGAGTGCCTCTATGAGAGAGAAAACATAGCCTTGTGCCCTCCATGGAGCCCTTCTGATAGAAGACTCTCGCATCTCATGCCGCTGACCGTTGAGGGGGACGTCCTGGTTGACCTTAACAAGGCCATTGCCTCCGCTCTGGGAAGCAGGAAATGGCTCTGTGCGTGCCGATGCGGCGAAGGATTTGAATATCGCCCAGTTCTGGTCAGAGGATTGTAGACCGTAAGGCCAGTGGCCTCTGCTCAGTGTAGAGTCGGACCTGAAGGGGGGGAAGCGTCACCAAGACCACGGCGGAGCAGCTTCCTGCCGCCTGGACGACAGGACCTGCGAGCGTCACTTCCCTCATTCTTTCTCTCGCTCATTGTTCTCCACCTCTCAGCTGCGCACGCGCGCACGCACACAAACACACACAGAGACAAGAATTTGGCACGAGAGGGTGTAACAGCCTTATTTTTGCATGCTAGTGTGACTGTGTGTGTATGTGCGTGTTTCTGAGCGTGTTTGTCAGATGATTCTGATGGATTGTTTATATGTGTTAAATAAATACAGATGCATGTTGTGGTTGGCCTTCACTTTGAATGTCACGGTCCTCATTGTCTTCCGTGTGTGTGTGTGTGTGTGTGTGTGTGTGTGTGTGTGTGTGTGGCTGTGGGTGTTGGGGGGTGGGGTGGGGAGACTTGCGTGAGTGACAGAGGAGAGAAACAACATTCTTACACACACAAGCATGCTCAAATAAACACACACACACACACACACACACACACACACACACACACACACACACACACAAATCCATTAACGGAAATAAAAACAAAAGTTGATGACTACATTTTCTTTTCATGTGATCGCCAAGACGTAGCCAAACGTTTTCCTAAGATGACCACTGAGAATAGGATACTCATCGGTTTGAACCGCCAACAACAATAGGATATGAGGGGATAAGATCTGACACCAGAAATGAGGCTTAATATTTTATTACAGGGCTGTTTTCCCAAGGAAACGGCACTCAACATGGCGATGTTTTTTAAAACATTGTTTTATTTCAAAAGTACACAAACAGGACCAACATCTTTCAATAAGGCAAAGCTCAAATATCAACAACCACTCATTTTTGGAGGACTCAAAGTCTCAAAGTCACAGTTTATGGGTACCACTTGCAAATCATAAATCTTTTTTCTCTCTAGATATATACATATTTCTTTTTTCTTTTTTTTTTTACATTGTGGACATTTAAAAAAAAAAAAAAAAAAATTGATGAATGGACAAACATGTCTTTATAACCTCAGCCACATATCTTCATCATCGATATTATTATAATCTCCAGAATATTTTATATTGTCCATGAGAACTCAGAGTAGGGGGGGGGGGGTGCCTGTGTTTCTCTGCACGGGCGCAGTCCAGCGGCGGCCAATTCCAGGTTCAGAAAGTAAAAGTTACCTATACCCTGCAAATAATTAAATCCAGCTGATTGAATTCAAAATGCTGGTGAGGACTTTTGCTCGCTGTACCTGAAGTCACACCTCTGGCGTCGTCTCCGCCCGGTTCCAATGTCCGTCCGGCAGCCCCAAGCCCTTCCCTTTGACCTGACGGGACTAAACGCTGTGGTGTGAGCGTCGGTGAGTACTACGGCACCGTTCGTACCAATATAAGCTAGTAAGTGCATTGCTAGTGTGAAATTCTTTGTGTCCCAAACTTCCTGATGGAAAATCTTTACCCTTGGTTAGTATTGCAAAAGCACCATAATGATTATTACTCAAGCAGCTGCCGTAGCTAAACCTACTCTGGACAGGAATCCCTCTGAACAAGTGCCGAGCAGAAAGGTGTCGTCTCAGGGCTAGGGGGGTGTTTTGAAACCGGGCACAATATTTGAAGGGTGTGTGTGTGTGTGTGTGTGTGTGTGTGTGTGTGTGTGTGTGCGTGTGTGTGTTTTTTTCTCTTTTCTGTGGCATTGTCAGATTTTTCCCTTTTTTTTTTTTTTTTTTTTTTCGCATGCCGATCGAAGTCACCCTCTGGACGGGGAGGCGCGGCCGGCCCCCGGTCACCTAGGCAACAGCGCCAGGAGGAGGCAGAGCAGCGTCGATGCCAGTGATGGGGTTAGACCCGAAACTCCCCCGCACTCCATGGAGTTCTCCTGGCGAGTGGGAGAGGATCACACAAAGAGAGGGAGATGGAGTTGTGTCAAGTTTGTGTCTACGGACGAGAGAAAAGTTCAACACCTACGGCAAATTCCCCAGGGGACGGACAGCATATGGCGGCATATGGCTGATCAAAACTGTAATCTACGCTGCTTATATCCACAAATGAAGCGTGGCTTGGCAGACGACTCGATGGCGTCATACAGTTCCATGCCTTAATGGGCCAGCTGAATTAAGCAGCCGAATTAACCTACCCTGTCTGCTTTGCTCATTGCTACGTTGCGGCCCTACATCCACCTCCCCTGAATCCTGAAACTGGTCTGGCTTTTCCTTTCTACGCAATGGGGAACTCTAGCGCAGAACTTCCACATTTCAAAGCTCCGTAAGTAGACTTCTATTTTTCAGGACATTGTACGAGGTAAGAGCAAGTAGCCATATAAAACTGGCAGCACAGGTCACAAAGACACTGCGATGTTTCCTGAGGGAGGCGGTAAAGCTGCATTGTCAAAACAGTTGACAAAGCAACTATTGTCTGGAGCAACTGCTGAAGCGGAGATCTACACAACCAGATGCTCGCGGTGGGCGGTGTACGAGAGGCTGTGGGGCGGTTACCTCTGGGTGGAAGGGGTGACAGGTATCCGGGCGTTTCCTGTCCTTCTGGAACTTGAGTCTTTCGCACTTCAGAGATTCATTATGTGCAGCCGAAGTCAAGGAATCTGAACTGGGATCGGTTTTCCTACACCGAGTCGCTTTCTTGTTGCTTGGAATGGAATGGAATGCATGCATTCGCGCGCTCCACGGAAAAGATATACCCCCTTTGAAGGGGAGGGATATTTTTGAATGCGAGTTCGGCACGCGGAAAAAATATAAGCCATGTTTTAATGACTTCTGTATGGCGCCGTAGCAACAGCAACAACATTTTTTATTTTTTTTCAACGGTGGCCATTCCGCAAACAAAACAAACAGTGGTGGGCATCTTATACACAGCGTGACTGTGCAGGATAACGTTTCAGACAAATGCACGTCGGAGGGGAATCCAGCCTGTGGTGACTGGAGCAATTTCTACGGTGCTGCTCCAAGCTGAGTCTGTTATTGATCAGTGTCCCAGCGTGGGCCGTTGTGAAACACAAGTCTTCATGCTCGTGCACATGCGCATGCACATGCAGAAAACGTGAGCATGCTAACACACACACCCGCACGCACGCACGCGCACACACACACACACACACACACACACACACACACACACACACACACAAACACACAAACACACACTTGAAGTCCATTCATGTACGCAGACACACACAGATACAGTCTCACATCTGGCGGAGCATTGTTTTAAAGCCTGGGCTTCAGAACTCGCCCCCCCACATTTTACCAAACGCTTTCATCCAACAGAGGGGTAGAGGGCAAACAAACTCTCCCCAAACCCTCCCCACATATTAAAATGCTCTCCACTTTTTTTTTTTTTCCCCCCCCTTGTTCCCCCTCCACAGACTCGAAAAACCGTGCTTCCTCCTGCCGTGATGATGCTGACACTGCAATTCAATGAGGAGGCGCTCTGCATTAAAATACATGAGAGGGTAATTCTGCGAACAGGAGGCAAATGTAGTCCAGCTCAGAGGACGACAGGAGGTCATATCCCTAGCCAGATGTGTTACACACAGTTTTGAGTTATTTAAACGGAACCAAATTATTCATTAAGGTTCATGTCCTGGATACCGGTGTTTTTTTAATGCTTGCGCCCAGCGGTGGAAAAAGTATTGGAAAGCGATACTATCAGCTGCTTTAAGACGTAAAAGTCTTATGCCGTGGAGAAACAAAAGCCAGACTTTCAGCTCTTTCACTATGAGCTTCTTTTTCGCTCTAATTTTATTCTGGTTGCCAATATTTATTGTCTTTTTTGGTAAGCATAAGAGGCACTTAATTCGGTAAGATGCAGATTAAATATGGCCACAGCTGTTGGCCTCCATCAGTCGTAGCAGTTGCAGGTGCAGTTGCAGGTGCAGTTGCAGGTGCAGGTGCAGGTGCAGGTGCAGGTGCAGGTGCAGGTGCAGGTGCAGGTGCAGGTGCAGGTGCAGGTGCAGGTGCGGGCGGGGCAGCGTCGCGGCTGGAGGAGGCTGTCGCTGTGGTCGTGGCTCTGCAGCGCGTCGCTCTAGTCGTGGCTCTCTGGGACGCGCCTGTGCTTGTTCAGTAGCAATGCCGCGAAGGCTAAACTTAACACAGGCAGGGTTGCCGGGTCTCCGTGACAAACCCAGCCACCCCTAACCTGCTTCGACACTTAAAAGTAGCCCAACTCCCACAGGCAAAAAAAAAAACGTGGACCTGGCAACTCTGAACACACGATGACCCTTGATTCGTTAATATCAAATGCGGTTTCCCTCCGATTTTAGTATGCAGTGAGTAACAAAGGTGTTCAGGGGAAATGTATCGATGTAAAACTAAACTTTTTGGGGATAATGTAGCTGAGTAAAAGTAAAAGTTGGTGAAATACTGTATAATAACTCAAGTAAAGTGCAGATACTTCCAAAAAATACTTACCGGTAAATACAGTTACAAAGTATTTTTACTTTGTCACTGTACACCACTGCTTATACGAAAGCCAGAATTCACTTCAGTCTGTGCATTTAGTAATTTCCTTATTTCCCAGCAGCCTAACTTATTTCTCCCTAATGC
>NC_137194.1:14077317-14084817 GCF_960531495.2 Zeus faber | reverse complement strand
GAGAGAGAGAGAGAGAGAGAGAGAGAGAGAGAGTGAGAGAAAGTGAGAGAGAGAGAGAGAGAGAGGGTTGATGGGAGGTCAATATTTGTGCACGTAGGTTCTTGGGCCTGTGTGTGTGTGTGTGTGTGTGTGTGTGTGTGTGTGTGTGTGTGTGTGTGTACACCATCTGACCAGTATCCCAAACTCATTTCACCACTTCTTTTTAACCTGAACAAAGTGACTGGTTGAGTTAACGTCTGAGGTCAAGACTGAGAGTTCTGAGACTTTTGCTTACAACTCCTCTTCCAAAATCCCCTTGCTTACAAATGTGTCCTCGAGTAGACAAAGATCTGTTTATTGGAATGTTGAAGGGAGAGCTGGATCACAGGCACAGAATTCTGCTGCATGCGATCCAAAGCATTTTGAGCGGAAATCCCTCATTCGGAAGAACTTAGGGCTTAGAACTTCACCACCGCGTCTGAAAGATGAGACCAGATTGGGTGGGTGGATGGGGGGATGGTTGGATGGGTGGATGGATGGATGGTGGATGGATGGATGGTGGATAAATGGATGGGTGGATGGGGGATGGATGAATGGATGGATGGATGGATGGATGGATGGATGGATGGTTTGATGGGTGGATGGATGGATAGTGGATGGGGGGTGGATGAAAGGATGGGGGATGGGTGGATGGGTGGATGGATGGATAGATAGATAGACAGATAGATAGAATGATAGATGATGGATGGGTGGGTAGATGGATGGTTGGGTGGATGGATGATGGATGGATAGACAGA
The DNA here is from genome assembly GCF_960531495.2 of Zeus faber. Classification (NCBI taxonomy): domain Eukaryota; kingdom Metazoa; phylum Chordata; class Actinopteri; order Zeiformes; family Zeidae; genus Zeus; species Zeus faber. Next base: position 14,084,041 of record NC_137194.1, on the reverse strand, counting down.
CAGGTGGGTGGATGGATGGATGGATGGATGGGTGGGTGGATGGATGGATAGATAGATAGACAGACAGATAGATAGACAGACAGATAGATAGATAGATAGATAGATGGATGGATGGGTGCGTGGGTGGATGGACAGATGGATGGATGGATGGGTGGGTGGATGGATGGATGGATGGATAGACAGACAGACGGACAGAATTATGTGTGTACAAACGTGGGTGAAGGTGCTTCTTACCTTTGGCTGTGAGGTCGGAGGACCACCAACTGTACAAGTTAAACTCCACCAGGAATCTGAACAGGACAGAAGCAGAAGAGGTGAACTGGTCGGTGGGTCGTAATGGAATATCGTCCAACACAGTGGTTCTCAACGTGGGTTTCGGGGACCGTCCAGGGCTGTCCCTCGAGGGGTTCCAGGGGGCCCCCAGCGAAGCGATGACGAGTTAAACGTCCCCGTCATTTCATCTACAAGGCGTTGGCAGCATTATGGGATGTTGTGATCACAGATTCACTCATATGTCCTTAACTAGAGGCTAGACAGGTGCGGAGGTCCCAGAGTCAAAATCCTACCAAACGGGGTCCGCCGCCCTCAGGCGCAGCGAATCGAGGGCCATCGACACGGAAAAAAAAAGGGTTGAAAACAGCTTGACAAGGAGGTCGCCATCCCATCAAAGCACGCTGCCCATTCATCACACACAGAGCGACTGCGATATTGACGTCAAACGCAGCTCCACTCGATCCGCGCTGATTGCTCCGCGCTCGGGAGACACACGGTCAAACAGTCAGCACCGTGACAGGCGGCGAAATGAACATAGACAACTCTATTCCCCCCGCGCTGTGATGTGGGCGAAAAAACCCGGGACCACCCAAGACCCGGCTCGGCGGCCGCAACATGGCATCGTGGGACTGCCCGCGCTGCAGGAAACATCAGGATGCCATTACGGCTCGCGAGGGCTGACGATCACGTCACCGCCGCGAGAAGACGCGCGTAAACAAACATACAGCGAATGTATACAGACACAGAGTCCTCTGGCAGCTGCAGGTTGGGATTATGTCGACTTAAAACGGACACTGTTACATTTTGGAATCGTGGGAGCAAATCAGGAATGTGCATAGAGAAGACTGGAGAATTTCAAAAACAGCACTGGAGCCTTTGGGGATCATGAGGACACTGTTGTGTCCTCACAATGACCTACTCATGGTGGTGTGTAGACACACACACACACACACACACCTCAGTGTGTTTGCATAGTTACAAACGCACACCAAAAGCACAGACCCCAAAACACACAAATCTTACATGACGAGCTCGGTGACGATCCACTTCATGGCGGCGAGGAAGGCGAAGTAGGGCTGGGGGGGAAAGGGAAGAGGAAAGAGAAGAAGAAAGAGAAGAAGTGTCTGATCAGACGAGAGTTACGGGCGACTTGTCAACGCCACGCAAACGAAATGTCGGAACCCGTGAATCACAGTGTCGTAAGTCAAGACCTCATTTGGAACGGAGAGAACAGAGCGCCACGGAGCATGCATCTGTGAGGATGGGGGGAGAGAGAGAGAGAGAGAGAGAGAGGGAAAGACAGACTTTGACGTTCAAGGTTCCTTTATTTTCAGTCAGTCATGTCACAGCAGCAGAAACTTGATTGCAAAGGAACCGAAAAACAACAAAAATGGAGGCAAACCACAGGTCAGTAAGAGCATAGACATCTCTCTTCAGAGATAACTAGGTACGAGAGAGAGAGAGAGAGAGGGGGCCTAGATACTTACATCCAACAGAGTGTGTCCACTGTCGCTGCTTTCTGAGTAGATCCAGCAGATCGCCTGGTAGTCATACAGAGTCACCCTGGATATGGAGAAAGAAAGAAAGAGAGAAAGAAAAATAATATAATAAGAATAATAATCGGACTGAAGATTAACACTTTATTAATCCCCAGGGAGCAATTCAAGATGGTTGGATGGATGGATAGACTGTTTGTGGCGCCCGGCATTGCACTGCTGCCCCACAGCAAAAAGGTCCTGGGTTTGATTCCCGCCTGGGGCGCTGTTGGCACCGTGCTCCGGCGGGTTATCTCCCAAACAGGAGCCTTTCTGTGTGGTGTTTGCATGTTCTCCCCGTGCTCACATGGGGTTTCCTCCACCTCACGTCAGTAAGGACCCCCCTCAAAAACATGCACCCATCTTCGTCTGACCAGCGACACTTATCACCAGTCCACGTATGCTGCCCACTGCTCCTGGCTGTGGCCCCGGAGGAAGGACAGGACAGGCCAGGCCAGGATGGGTTAAATGCAGAGGAACCATTTCACCGGCCACCATCAAAAGCATGTGTGTGTGCAAGCATGTGTTGTGTGACAAACAAAGACTGTTTCTATCTAGATAGATAGACAGACAGACAGACAGATAGACAGATAGATGGATCGAATTAAAGCGATGGTAAGATAACAATCGATTGATCCCATGGGGAATACAGGAAAGACAGAAAGGAGGAACTACCTCGGTGATACTTTGCAGTGAGAAATGAAGGTGGAGAGAAGGAGCAGGTATCAGGGGAAGCGGACGGGGGATGAGGAACCAGCGCAGGTTTGACGCTTCACAGCGAACGCTCGTGTCAGGACCAAAGTGTGAGTGAAGTATCTGCAGCGTCTGGGGCGCCGCGCTCCTTCTAGTGTTACACGCCCGAGGGCTGGTTTATTTGAATGTGGCGTGGGAGGAAGTGACACAGTTCACACCTCTCTCTCTGTTTCTCTCTCTCTCTTTCTCTCTCTCCTCCCTCTCTCTCTGCAGCTGCCGCTTTACCTACTCTTCACCTGGGGGGGATGGAGAGAGAGGATGGAGGGGGGGATAAGAGAGGAGAGGAGGAGTAAGGGAAAAAGAGAGAAAGCCAAGAGCTTCCTCACTCCTGTTCCTGAGAGGCTCCCTAATAATGATGTAGGAAGATGTGGGAGTTTGTGGATGTGTGAGAGAGGGAATGTGTGTGTACGTGTGTGTGTGTGTGTGTTTGTGTGTGTGTGAGTGAGTGCGTGCGTGCGTGCGTGTGTGTGTGTGCGTGTGTGTGTGTGTGTGTGTGTGTGTGTGTGTGTGTGTGTGTGTGTGCTTGTGCAAGTGTCTATGGATAATTTTGGGATATTGGAGGGGATATTGGGGGGCTTTCAGAGGCTTAGCCTGCCCTGAGGGTGTGAGGTCTGGCTTTGCCTGGGCGGGGTCATTGAAGGGCTCTGGAACACACACACACACACACACACACACACACACACACACACACACACACACGTTCAAAATTGTCCAGATATTTTACTGGTCAGCTGGGGGACGTCCATTCCATTCCTATAGACTTGGTGATGCATTATGTGTGATGAGTGAGGGGGTCTATCCCTGGCCCTGAACCACTTCACAATGAAATACATGTGTGTGTGTATGTGTGTGTGTGTGTGTGTGCGTGTGTGTGTGTGTGTGTGTGTGTGTCTACTACAGTATAATTGGATCCATAATGGATGGACCGTCTTCCGTTTTCTCTTTTGTTCCCAAACCCGTTCTTCGTTGGTGAAGACGGATAATTCTTCAATGAGATAAAAAATAACTTTTTGTCTTGATCGGTCTACTGCAATTTTTATTTGGGCAAAAAATATGATAAAATATGATCATGATAAAAAAAAAACTAAATTAAAAGGCGCCCTTCCCTCCAGATGACACTTGGTTAGGACAGATTGAGTTCATTAGCGCTAAGACCGATAAGCCGTATTACTCACTGTGTCACTACCTCACAGACGTTCAGTCACATTACTCATCCATCACATGTCGTCTTTCATGCAACTGATCTTCAGCCGTCAGACATTTGAAATGTCCTTTGCTGTGGTCTTTGCTCTTTAATCACGGGGTGTGGTCGCCTACTTGTGCATGATGATTTGTCACCCGTGACACCAAGGGTTGTGAGGTAACTACTGCGAATTAAATTCATTACTGGTTACCCTCTTAAAGTTGAATTTTGTTTTTAATGCATTTTTAATTTATTTCCTGGATACCCTCTTGAAGTTGAAATTATTGATGTAATCTTTTTGAACTTATTCAAGTGTTTTTCATTATTGTGTTATTTTTCTCACTGTTCCAGCTGATTTTTTTTTTAATGTTTTTAACTGGCTGCATTTTATTTTAAATATTTTATTTATCTTACGCAATGTTTTTTTTGTGTCTATTAAATCTGTACACTTTGCAAGCATTTCTTAACCTCTGTTTTTTAAGTGCTCTATCAATAACATTTTTTTAATTTATGTTTAATCTTTTAAAAGTAATATTCTTATCATCATTATTATTATTATTATTGTAAAGAAAAGGACGCGTGAGGCTGATTGACTGGCGAGCCTGTGTGCAGTTCAGGGTTCATTTCTTGCAACCTGGATCGACACCAAGACGACGAGATGAACCGGTTTCACAGCATACTGAGGAAACAAGATACACTCTGTGTTTCTCCACTGTAATTCTGAAACCAATCTTCGTTTGGGTTAAAGCCCAAATTAATCGCAGAAATTGAACGACCCGGCGCCGCTGGCGTTTTCCAGAACTAAATGAAAACTTTGCATGTGTGTGCGTGATTGTGTGATTCTACCCAAGTGTGTTGTGTCATGTGCACACGCACACACACACACCGATTTGTGTGTGTCGGAGTGTGTGCGTGTATGTGTGAGACTTCCCGTTCTTCCTAAATCATCCGTTTCAGAAAAAGATTTGCAGTAATCCGCTGATGGAGAGCGCCACTAAGCCAGGGGTCGGAGGTCACCGCTGAATGACTCAATATGATTGGCTCAGTTAAGAGCTGTCAACGCTAGGGGAGACATGCTTTCACACTGTGGCCTGCCTGTCCGTCTTACACGCGCGCTCGCACGCACGCACGCACACACACACTAGCAGATGTCCTGAAGTAGATTCACAAACAAGAAGACCTCATCACATCCCTCCACAGAGTGACACACTTACCTCTTGAAGGAGCCCATCTGCAGCAGCTTATTCATGACGGCTCCCTCGGCTTCTCCAAAGAACTTTCCTGTCTTAGGTAGAAAGGGAAAACAGAAGGAGGGATGGGGAGGATAGGGGAGAGAAAGTGAGAGAGAGAGAGAGAGAGAGAGAGAGAGCGAGAGAGAGAGAGAGAGAGACAGGCAGACAACAGAGTTGCCGTTGGGAAAACAGGCAGCGGAACAGAAAGGAAGAAAGTGCAAGAAACAGAAAGTGCCACGTTTACACAAAGGGTGACCCTCCATTCCCATCCTGAAACCAGGAACTGAGAAAAAACCGGAGCAGAGGAGAGAGAGAGAGAGAGAGAGAGAGAGAGAGAGAGAGAGAGAGAGAGAGAGAGAGAGAGAGAGAGAGAGAATAGGAACGATGGAGTCGACTGATCCAACGCCAGAGTGGCGGCATGCCCCCACAGCAAACTGCCACCGGGTGGTATCTGGACCGGATCTACAGCCGCAGCTGGCCTGGATCCCTAAAACTGTCCTGACCCGGCTTCCATTTGCACCGTGGCCCAAAACTGAGGTGGATCTGCAGAACAGATTCGGTTTGAAAAAAGGCCCAGAACTGGCACAGATCCGCTCCGAATTATCTCGCTTTTGGTCTAGAAAAAAAAAAAAGGGTTGACTCACCCGTCGGGTTAGAAGGATAGAAATGTATCTGTTTGGTTCTTATTTAGGTCAGGGAAGGATGGGTCTGAAAGTTGTACACACAACTGTGTGTGTGTGTGTGTGTGTGTGTGTGTGTGTGTGTGTGTGTGTGTGTGTGTGTGTGTGTGTGTGTGTGTGTGTGTGTGTGTGTGTGTGTGTGTGCGCGCGTGTGTGCACGTTTCTACATCAAGCTGAAAAGAGAGTTGATGGCCTTCCACCCAATGCCTGAAAATGTTTTTCCCAACATCTGAAGCCTTTAAGCCTGAGCCCTAAAATGCACTCCTCTACGGGAGACCTGGGGGGCTTGGGTTGTTAACAGAAAACAAAAGTGCTCAGTCCTTAACGAATGAAGTGGAATAGGTATCATCAGGCATCTTTGACTTCTGTCCGTGCGCGTCTCACCAGGGTGTAGTCCTCCGCCACCAGTACGAAGCCGTTGTTGTCGATGAGGTAGCAGTTGATGTTCTGTTGGGGCAGAACAAAAAGGATTCGCGGTGAGCGAAAAAGCGCAGCGTGGAGTCGGAAAGGAGCGAGCAGCGGGGGCCACCCACCTCGTCGTCGCAGTTGATGGAGCACTTCCCGTCCAGCGCCGCGCACTGAAAGAGAGGGCGGCGCGTGAGCCCCGGCCGTCGTTCGACCGTCGCCCCCGTCGGCTCATTTATTTATTTATTTTTTTTAAACAATCATTGGGTACGTTTTGGGGAGGGACGTGCGTACTGTACCTGTCGACTGGCGGTCCAGAACTTCCTCTGGAAGAACTCCAGCTTCATCTGGATGCCTACAGCTGGAACACAGACAGTGGAGCTCGTGAGTCACGACAGCATTGGTGGAGAGTCGGAGGTCTTCTCCTGGATCCATGATAGACTTTAACATTAAAAAAAAAAATGTAAAAACCCAATAGAAAGACACCCACATTTCTCCAAACAAACATTCTGAGGCCAGACCGGAGAGAAGTCGGAACGCAAAGTTGTTGCGCGGTGTCTGAACTGTGTGAGGGGAACAGATAACTGCTGTGTCCTGCGCGCGCCACCCGATCCGTCTGGAAACGTCTTAAAACACACTGACATGGTTTCGCACGGGACGCCA
>NC_137194.1:14042317-14072317 GCF_960531495.2 Zeus faber | reverse complement strand
GCCATTCTCCTGCGTTGACCTGATTCTCGACCTGATGTTACAACACTCCACTGAGCTAAAGCCCTGTTTGTGTGTCTGCACCGCGCTCGTTTGCATGTCTCTACGTAATGAAAGTGTGCAGGCGCGCACTACTGTGCATGCATGCATTTCTGAATTTGTGCAATGGCATGCATATTTGCGTGGGCATAAAGTACCCTGGTTTTGCTAACAAGGCTGTGATCAACACATCAGTTTGCACTCGAATGGACTGGAGCTACATCCGGCTGTGCACAGAGGGTTTTTTTGTTTTTTTTGTTGTTTGTTTGTTTTTTTAGACAAGCAACAGATCACAGATCACAACAGGCAGCGGGGCGAGCATCCCTACCAAACTGTAACACCTGGAGCCTTACCACGCAAGCGCTCGCACCAGGAGGAACCCAAACCTGCAAAGCGAGCGCTGCGATTCCCAAGCACCGCTATGTTACATGCTCACGTGCTCCCTGTGGCTCGTTGTTAGAAATTACATCATCATCCTCGCTCGCTCTGGGTATAGTGCTTTATATTCTGAGAAGTGCGCCACCCAATCTGCCGAGCTGAGTGTTTCCGCTTTTGTGTAGAACAGCTGCGCCGTTCAAATGCACATTCTTAAATGGTCATTATTTTGGCTCCGTTTAAGATGGCCGCCGTAGAACGTTTGCCCTCGCCGCGGCGCTATCAGCGTTTGTCGACCAAAGAGATGATATTTCAGTGCGGGCAAGGTCATCACGAAGATGTGTCAGGTGAAAAACGGATCTCACATCCATGGTTATTATTTGGGGGGAAAAAAATAAAAATAAATGTCGTTAAAACTGCACTGCGAGGCTTTCTTCAACCTGTTGAAAACCGCTTAGGATAACATTCGCGCTGTGATCTACAGTAGCTCCTTCCTCCGGTTCGGGAAGCCTGGAGCGAGCACAACCAGTGCTATAAATACTCTAATGTTCCAGAAGGAATAGACATATGAAGTTATCTCAAAGGGATCTAGACACCCAATATCTGCAGTGAGTCAAATTGAGTGTGTGGGCAGAGTGGTGGGTGCGGGGGGTTGGAATGTGTGAGGGAGGGGCTGGTGTGATAGGAGTGGGCAGGGACCAATCAGAATGATTCACAGATCAAAGAACGACAAATATTATCTTCCGGTCAAAGGAATGCTGGAGCAAAGCTGCGAGTCGCAAACAGCCATCACTTCTGCATAGATCAAATGCTGGGAAAAAAAAATGACGGTTATTTTAACACTTGGACCCAGAAGATGGACAGTACATTTCAGAGTTTCCTTCGCCCCCTGACTCAGAATATGGGCACGTTTTTAGAGAGTGTGCAGAAAGTCGGAGCTTAATGTAAGAAAAGTGTGGCACTTTGACCAGTTATGTGCTGTCGTTTTGGAGGTACAGTAAGAAAGATTCTTATTTAGCCCGGATCTGTTGCTTATTGACCGAAATAAGAATTGCAATGCATCTGATTTGTGGTGCTGGCTCTTTTTTTTTTTTTGACGATAATTGACACCCAAAAACAGGGTCATGGGCCAACCCAACCGATGCAGAGGGTAATTATCTGTCTGTCGTTTCTCTCTTTCAACAGTGGTGTTGGTGTGTGTCCTCCTCTCCCTCCTCCTCCCTTCCTCCCAAACCTGCCCCAAAGAGTGTGTGTGTGACAGCAGCGCCAAGGCGGTGGACTGTCGCGGCCGCGGCCTGTACGACATCCCGCGGCGACTGCACCCCGAGACCCTGGAGCTCTATCTCCAAGACAACCGCATCCGCGGGCTGGGCTCCATGGCTTTCAGGGAGACGCCCTTCGTCCGAATTCTCGACCTCTCCAACAACTCCATCACCTCCGTGTCGCCGTCCGCTCTGCTGGGCCTGAGGAACCTGCAGCGCATCAGTCTGGCCAACAACGGCTTGAGAGACCTCGACAAGCGCCTGCTCGGACCCGTCCGCTCCCTCACCCACCTTGACCTCTCATACAACAGGTACCACGGCACCGACACCGGTTCAAAATGGCATTACGGTCGCGCGGTACGGCGATAACAACACGACTTGATGTTGCCTGTCTGTCCAGCCTGTGGGGTTTGCCAGGAGCCATGGGGGACAGTTTGAGGAACCTCAGCCACTTGGGGCTGGCCTACAACAAGCTATCGCGTCTGGACCGCTCCCTGTTGGAGGCCCTGGGCCGCCTGGACAGCCTGGCAGTCCGAGGCAACCCCTGGAGATGCGACTGCCAGCTGATAAGCCTCAAACTCTGGCTGGAAACCTACCTTTTCAAAGGTCTGGTTACTAAACCCAGGTTGCAGTGTTTGGCGGGGGGCGGGGGGATATCTATAATCTCCAGCTTCTAGCGTTTATCCACTGCAAAGCCTGGACTACTGAGTAGGACTTTTAATTACTGCAATACTGACCTTTTCAACACATTACACAAACAAGTTCCAGAAAAAAAACTAGAACAGCCCAGATGGCTGGGTTTTATTTTACAATGAGCAGCTTACACCACTGGCTGTCAGCCCCTCCAGAGGACTGAAAACGACACACCCACATCAGGCCAAAAAAGGACCATAATGGAGATACACTGTGTTAAAGGGTAATACTCTTCCCCAGAGAGCTTGACACATTTGGGGATTAGACCAGACTAAAAGGTCTGTCCAATTAGCAAAGAGGGATTTGTCCGTGTGTGCGTGTGCGCCCGTGCGTGCGTGTGCGCGTGCCCGTGTGTGTGTGTGTGTGTGTGTGTGTGTGTGTGTGTGTGTGTGTGTGTGAGAAATGTGACAATGCTTCGTGCAAATAGTAGCATTCACCTCACTCCCTGGGTGCATTTATTTCAATATTTGTACAGTGGTTGAATCGGCCGAAGCCCAGACCCCCCACACACATGATTCCTCCATCACTTGGACTTTAGGGCTCTTCTCGTGGCGGTGGATGCTCTGCTTAATATCTCCACAGCCGGGGGAGAGGATGGGAGCGGGGCCACTAATGCTCTGAGAGGTTATAATCACTTCTACCGCTGTGTCAGATCTGGTCAAGTGTGATGGTGTCCATGGGCTGTGGGATGGAATGCCAGCTCGCCTCCTGTCCACTGAGCACAGAGACAAATAGTCCTTAAAGAGGCAGCGGGATAGAAAGAGTGTAGGAGGCAATAGAGAGATAACAAGATTGGCAGGGATAGAACACCGATAATAGGTCCTAAACCGATTTACACCTCCACCGGTGGGGAGGCCGGCCGTTCTTTGCTTTTCTCCTGCACTGGATTTTCTTGATCCCATTGAGCTTCCCATCCACGAGCAATGTGTAAACCTAAAAGTGTTCCCACGTATAGAGCTTTGCGCTTAATATAATGCCACTGGTTAATCTGAGAAGGACAGGGGGCGCCAAATGTTTATTCAATCAACAAAAATACATTCTGAGTATCATACATAGCACACCCGCCAACGCAAATCAAGCTTTTAACCCTTAAACCATCAAACGATGGATGAGTGTAGCACCGGACTGTTGCGCGTTTCAGGTATCTCGGTGCTTCTGTTTTGTTGTCTTTATGATCCCTTTGCCTCGCCGACCCCCAGGGGGCGTGGTGGACGAGGTGCGGTGCACCCAGCCAGAGGAGATGAAGCAGCGGGACCTCCAGAGGATTCCCTACCAGCTCTTTCACGCCTGCATGACCACCAGCTACAACTACCTGTTCGCCAACATCCACCACCTGGAGTCCGAGAGGCTCCTGCGGGGCCACACCCACGGGAACCACGCCCACCCGGCCCTCCACGTCCCGGTCGGGATGGGGGAGGGGTTCGGCGGGGTAGGAGGGGGAGGAGGCGGCGGCGGGGGGAGCCTGCCCGAGTGCGAGCCCAAGCAGAGGCCGCGGCCCGTCAACCTGCGTCACGCCATCGCCACGGTGATCATCACCGGCGTGGTCTGCGGGATCGTGTGCCTGATGATGCTGGCGGCGGCGGTGTACGGCTGCGCCTACGCCGCCATCATGGCCAAGTACCAGCGGGAACTGAAGAAGAACGAGGAGTTGGCGGCGGCGCAGGCGGCGGACCACGCCACGGCAGATGAAAAGGAGCCGCTGGAGAACGCTATCGCCTAGAGGACGATGCTACGAACCTGCCTGCATGGCGTGCGTGCGTGTGTGCATGTGTGTGTGTGTGTGTGTGTGTGTGTGTGTGTGTGTGTGTGTGTGTGTGTGGGTGGGAGTGTGTGTGCCCACATCATTGGGGAGCTAAATCCCACAGGTGTTTGACTATGCACTGAACAACGCTCTAAACGCTGCAGTATACAGGGATTCGTGGGGAAGGCCAAAGAATTATTACATATCAATTCCACTGCATTGCAGAGACTTCACAGATGGATTTGAATAGTTATATATTTATACATGTGTGTTTGGAACTGTTCTATGTACGCCCATGATATTGTAAAAAAAAAAAAAGAAAAAGAAAAATTTTAGTATTTGGATTTGTCTTGACTGTTGTAACGATTTTGTCCGATTTTGAGGTAATTCGGGGAAATTCATAGTAGGCAGCTGCTAACGGTGTTTGACTCATCTTTTGTATTGTACGTCTCTGTGTGTATCTGTGTGTGTGTGTCTGTGTGTGTATGTATGTGTGTGTGTCTGTGAGTGTGTGTGTGTGTGAGTGTGTGTGTGTGTGTGTGCGCGCGTTCATGTGTGAATGTGTGTGCTAAAGAATACAGAGTGCTCAGCGCACATGTAGATAGAGAAAATAAGAGTCTGTGCCTAATCACGTGTCAAAGTTCTGAAAAAGAAAATGTGTGTTTCCTCAGATGACGTTTTTTCTGACTCTTGTGCTGAAGACGGACGGTTCTATAGAGCAATAATGGAAAACAAAATTGAAAGTAACGACAAAATCTGAATCCAGCCTTCTCATTCTGACTCTTCTCTATCAGCTTTGGGTCTTTGAGCTATGCCTACACACACACACACACACACACACACACACACACACGCACACACACACGCACACACACACACACACGCACACACACACACACACACACACACACACACACACACACAGTAGTTTTTGAGGTCAGTGAGTCGATCCCCATTACATAACATCAGCCAAATGTCTTTCATTATGGATTACAGAATACAGGAATTAATTTCACCTGATTATTATTGCTCTAATTACGGATTCTGTGTACTTATGTTTGCCTTGCGTATCAGCAGCCATGCTCACAATAGGATTTTACCAGTGTGTGAGCATCGACCGAAAAGACCTCTTTAAATGCTTTTCGATTTGCTGCAACTTGTCTTTTTTCATTCGTCCAGCACAATACAGCACAATCTTTTTTTTTTCAGTGCTACAAACGCACAAATTCATACGACAGACATCAGCAGGAACAAAATGCCATAATATTGTTGTGTTCAAGAGATTATTTTATATGTAATTATTTTCATCGTTTATTCAACCGGGTAATCATAATAATGTGGAACATCATCAAGATGTTTTCCATTTTCTAAATGACAATAAAAAAAAAAATGCTGCTTTAGTTATTGACTCATGACTAAAATCCCTTAAATCCAAATGAGCCAGTATGAGTGAATGAATAGCAATGAAGGGCTACGTAACATTTCAAAGGGTTATGTTAAATGAAAGGCAGAAAGGTCTAGTACCCAATATATCTATTGGCGAACTGACCTACAGGTTTGAGTTTTACAGTAAGAGCGGTGTGCGTGCGAATATGCACACGCGCACACACGCACACACACACACACACACACACACACACACACACACACACACACATGCGCACACACGCACACACACATACGCACGCACGCACGCACGCACGCAAGCATTGCAAACGCTACACACATGCGGGCAGGCGTGCTCACACGTTCAGTAACACTGTGAGTCAGTGACGTCTGCATCGCTGAGGGTGTGTGATGTCATCGGCCTGTCTTGTTCAGTTAGCATTAATACGTGTTAGTGAGTCCGCAGCCCAGTGGAGCGCAGGCCGGTGGAAACTGGCCCCAACCAGTGCTTCAAAATCTGCATTCCACCCTCTATCTCCCCTGCCGTTTGACTCTTTTTAAGAAAAGAATTATGGGCTGTATGATCATATTTTACTGGTGTGTTCCTGTTATTATTGGACATTCCAAATATAAGTTCTTGTTAAAGCCACGGCCGTCAATGAATCACTTGAATTAGACATGGAGTCGATGTGAGTGAAGCCATTGAGGAAGGACGGCCGAGGAGTAACCAGGTCAGCATGACAGCCGCCCTTAAGGCCTCTGATGCATTCGTGTGTTAGAAATCTGTTACTTTGTGTGTGTGTGTGTGTGTGTGTTTGTGTGTGTGTGTGTGTGTGTGTGTGTGTGTGAGTGCGAGTGTGCCTATGCGTGTGTCTGTGTTTGTGTGTGTTTTTTGTGGCGCTGCGCAGACTCTACCATCTCTGTCCTTCTGCTCCAAAACACCCCCCCCCCCCCCCCCCAGGCCAAAGCTTCCCACAATGCACTGCTTCTATGTCAACCTACCCAGGCACCGTGAAATCATTTCCCCCTCCACCGCCGCCGCCGCTACCGCCGTCGCCACCGCCCGTTTCTTTCTTTTATTCAATCATTCCATTTCCAAATCTTTGCAATTGTTCTATTTATTGCCTTCTACTTTTTCTATTTCTATTTTTCCTGTTTTAATATGCTGACATTTAGGACTCTATCGGTGACTAAAGATACGGGAGAAGAAGTTTTAAAATGTTTTTGCCTCACGTGGCCTCTTGTGTATAGTGGGTAGTTAATAGGGACGTTAGTATTCTTCATGTACTGTATTTGAACTCGCCGAGGAGCCGACTGAAGCTTATCTAACACTCATTAGCTCCTCAGAGACGCCGAAACAGTGCAATCAACTGCTGCATGTGTCATGATAAAAAATAATCAATAGGCTTTTCCACGAGCGGTAAATATACCCCCTAAAGCTGTAAAGGTATTTCAATGTAAAAATAAAAATACTGTTTACATTTTATTCCAATGGAAAATAAAGGCTTCAGGGCTTCCGTGAGATTTTGAATTATAGTCATCTCAATTGATACATGTCATTTTTCTCCTCTGCTCTCACTGTGATCAATTTGTTTATTGAAACCCCGAAAAATTTCCTCCACAGGGTGCCCTTGAGCCTATTCAAGGTCACTTCAGACGTCGCAAAATCTCTTCCTAAGGTGCATTCACACAGGGATCGCTGTTTAGCGAAGTCAAAGAAAAACCCTCCAAATCATAACAAATCCTATTCAAATAAAGTCTCGAAATTTTTATCCTTACACCGTTTTTCTCTCACTTTAACCCTCCCCCTCCCCGGAGCAAGGATGGATCGCGCTCCATCCCCTCATCTCTCTGATTGCGATGCGTTGCGTCTTATGGACGTGTCACTGCACTGAGTCACCGGGGCTCCGGACCGAGGGAAAACCCGCGGTGAAATCCTCCGAGCCGGGAGGTATGCACAGCGCACGGCGGGAGCTGTTATGTTTGTTTCTATTAATACGCAACACGCAGGCGGCTGCACGGCGCTCGCCCTGCGAAGCGAAGCCACACGCATAATGTGCACGAGCGCAAAAATAAACAGCGAACATGAGATTGTGTGTGTGGTCAGGATGTAGAGACACATTGCATTGTTTGAAAAGAGGGAGGGAGCGAGGACCCTCGACGTGAAAATCGGTGTGAACATGAGGGGGAAGACATCTGACATCTCAAGGTGAATATACTATGCACTAGAGTTACTATACTATCTATATATTTATTGAGAGATGGACTGCCACCAGCTCATCTCAGGCTCCCAGGCTATATGTACGGAAAGATCAACTTAAAAAATAAAGATAAAAAAAAAGAAAAAACCTGAAATGAAAAATAAACAATAATAAGAAAAGTAATCCTAAAATTAACAGGAAGCAAGAAAATGAAACATGTAAAAAAGTTGGTCATTTACCAAGGTGCAGTAACCATAGGTGCTGGGGGAGGGGCAGGAGCTGATTTGGAGGCCCCAGGCAAAATCTATTTGAGGCCCCTTCTCCAAAAGCATTGAGCGTTAAACACTTAATTTCCTGCATTCTGGTGATTTTCTTTTTATGCACCAATTTCTGCCCTTTCTGCATCGATTTATGGTGGAAATGTTTTTATTGATGTCAAGCAAAACACAAAATTCAATATATAATGGAATATAATCCAGTAAGGCTCTCGGGCATTCTGTATTGCTTTTAAATATTTATTCTCCTGCGGATCAACTCATTTAATATTATCCCACATTTTGGCCATAACTGATTAAAACATTTATCAAATTTATTTAAGAATGAGTCCTGCCTGGGTGCGCACGGCGCCAGAGGAGAGGAGGAGACGCTGTGCCGCTGCTGACTGAGATCACAAAACCGTGTGTGTGTGTGTGTGTGTGTGTGTGTGTGTGTGTGTGTGTTTTTGTGGGAAGGGGGCCGCACAGCAGAGCCAATTGCGCCCCGATTCGTCCCTCTCAATGCGTAATGAGCAGTTTGCGCCCCTGTCTCCCCCTCCCTCGACCTTATCCGTGGGTGCAGGGGCCCATAAGCACCTACAGGATCGGCGCCTATGGCTGTGACATCTGAATTCATAAAGTTTATAAAGTTAATAAAGTCTCATCTCATCTTCATTTTATTCTACGTGTGCTCTCAATGACCCCCCGCTTACCGGCAGCAATGGGCGACTTCCTCTCGTCCAAAAGCTGAATAGCGGTGCTGGCTAATACGACACTCTTGTTCTCTGATCCTGAAAGAGACACACACACACACACACACACACACATACACACACACAAACAGATGCACGCACGCACACCCACACACACACACACACACACACACACACACACACACACACACACACATAGACACACACACACACACACACACACAAAGAAAAACAGAGAGGACAAACTTTATGAATTGCACCACAATTCCCAGTATTGGCTCTGAAGTGACCGCGGGATGATTGGAAAAGAGAGAAAGAATGAGCGTGGAAACCGCAGGACGCTGTTCCAAGGCTGCAACAGCGAGCGGCCGAGGCAGAGTGCATCCCAGGCGAGCGCAGAGTAAATAGGAAGCGCGGGGCTCGCTTGCATTAGCGAGACTCTAATGGAGAGCCGAGGGCCGAGGGCCGAGAGCTGAGGGCCGCTGATGGGGGAAAACACTCTCGGGAACTGGCTCGCCGCGATGGAGTTGAAGTTGATGTGTGTGTGTGTGTGTGTGTGTGTGGGTGTGCGTGCGTGCGTGCGTGTGTGTGTGTGTGTGTGCGCGTGCGTGTGTGTGTGTGTGTGTTCTGGACCAAGTCGCTATGGAAAGGGCTGAACCTCTTCCTAACATATCCGATTTCAACCCACAGCAATCAGCCCTGTCCACAAGAACACAGCCCAGAATTAATGAGAAAGAGAGAGAGAGAGACAGAGCGAGAGGGAGAGACACGGAGCGCAAAGAGGGACCAGAAAACGGGTGAGAAATAAAAAAGGAAGAGGTGGAAAAAAAAAGAGTGGAATAAAAGCTTTTTCCAAATTTATGTCAGCACATTGGACTTTTCCACAACTACACGGAATGGTTAAATTAAATAGAAACACATCTGACACACTATAAGCTTCCTACGAGTCCCCTGGTAACTCGGCGCTAGTGCCACAAAATTCATGTACCGTCAACCTGACACTTGGTGGCGCCAATTTCAAAGCAAGTTAAAATGAGGGCTTCTCTTCTAGAACTGCCCAAATCACAGGGGCTTAAAAGAAATTCCTGACTTATCGTGGCCGTTTAGACTTTGGACATAGTGGGGGGGGAACAAGGAAAAGAGTGTCCTCACCCGTGTTGAAGGGCAGGGAGTACACGAAGGTGCCGGGAACCTGCTCCGCCGCTCTCTTGTACCACAGGGGGAAGTGGTCGGCGTTGAACACCCCTTCTTTGTCTTCGGCTGTCAAGAAGTCTCTTGAAGCAGACGGAAAAAAAAAAAAAAAACACAGGTGACGATACAGAAAATGCTCACGGACAAGGTGGGATACTGTCAAAACACCAACAGAGGGACCAACACAATAAACACAGTCATTTATTAAAATAAAGGGCCCCCGAGGGATGGTTACGCTTTCCGCACGGACGGTCGCATGAGCGGACGCGGAATTGTGACGTGCAAACGTTTGGAGCTTTGATTCCCCTCCGGGCACGGTCATTGTTTCCCTCTGGAGCAGTTGGAATCCTGCTGGAACGCTGTCCTAGAAGGTTTGGGCTGTGTGCTCAGGCTGTGCTTCTTCAAGGCGAAAAAGCGTCCAGTTCTTTGATGGATGAACAAGGAGGAAATGTTCTGAACGCCCTTTGGCCCAGAACGTCCCATAAAGGCTCAATGATGTTCGGATCGAGGAACTTGGGTGTCTGCGGTTGGCCGTCGACAGTACTGAGACAACACTTGCGTATCTTGGAATTTGGGAACATCATGCGGAAACAGTGTTCGCACCATAGGGTGCTTCTGATCTTGTTAAATACCCTCGTAGTCCTTGGCAAAGTCCATGAACATGCAGAGCGATTACTGGAAGCAATGACTCACACAAGATGGCCGTCCATACCATCAGGGGTCCCCCACCATGTTTGACGGTTGGCAACCGACATTTCGGGTCGATGGCGTCGTTTGGCTTTCTCCGGGAGAATGAAAAAAAACAAAAAACGACCAGACCATATGTGTTGGCCTTGGATACAAGCGGTTTCCAAACAGCAGCCCTGCCATACATTCCTGGTTTTGAGCTCACAACCTGTAGCTCATGTTGAGACTGGACCACAGAGGTGCTGATGCTGTGCTAATTTGTGAGGCTTTTCCTCTGTGGCCTCGGTCCACCATCCTGATAAGTGTCCATATCCCCCCTCAGTCAGCTTCAACTTCCGACCACTGAGCCTCTGATTCGTTTTGTCCATGTTTGGCGTGGGCTGCCATGGTTTTTGTTACTGTTCCACTTGCCACATTAAATAATGCTGAGGATTTCATGACTGATGTCCTGCAAATTGGGCGTAGACAGTTTTGCCTGTTTGGAATACTGTGAGTGGGCTTTGAAAACTCCCTTTATTAGATTATTTGACATCCAATACAATTATAAAAACACTCTGCTAATTGGCAATCAGCCTCCTTTTTCCACTGCTTTTTAGTTTTTTGTCCACAAAGTATACACTTTTCATCCACTGGACACACACACACACACACACACAAACACACACTTACTGGTTGGTAAGTTCGTCAGGCACCACAAACAGGTTGATCCTGGACAGACCCGTCCTGGTGCCCAGGTACGCTATCTCCACTCCTTTATCAGAGTTCCTGCACAGCCCAACAACAGAGGTTCAGCCGCATGCACGTCTTCCCAATGCGCTCTCGATGTTTCAGCGGGCTTCCTAAATGTGTGAAAGGCGGGAGGTCGAGGGGAGGTTTTTGGGAGACGTACTCTGACTTGTTGAGGACCAGGCTGGTCCAGTAGGCCTCCAGAGGAGCTGTGACCACAGCATCAAACAGAACCTCCTGAATCAGCTCCTTGTCGCCTGACCAGGGAAACAACATTTACATACGTCACACACTGGGCCTGGACACGAGCCCTGATAAACAATATTAAACATACGACAAACTTGGCATAGTTTTACAGATGAATAGATCACTATGAGTCTCCAACACCAACACCACTATGAGCGCCAGGACGAGGCTGCTTTGACCTACATTGCAGATGAGGCCTGTGCCCACTGAGGTAGAGTTTGATGGCTTCTATTTGGGAGAGGTAGCGGTGCTCCGGGTGCTCGTCCGTGTTGCAGTACGTCCTGAATTGAAACAAACAAAGGAGTTCATTCGGAAATGGGATGGATTTCCAGCTACAAAAACAGTCCTCACATTTTAAGCCCTGTAACTCAAATGGACTTTTTTAGTTGTCGAAGTAAAGCTAAGAGTAGAGATTTTGGTTTGCTTAAGGTGGACTATTCTTGCCGCTTAAAGTTGTCATACTAGTTATAAAATCATTTCAAATCAATATTGCATCGTGATGTATTATTTTATATAGTAAGTAGCGGTAGAATAAGTGGGATATTGTGCAGCCAGCTGGTCATAATAGCAGAATAACCCGGACCGGCTGAATCCTTCTATATATCCCCTATATATATCATTGTGAAGGTGGATTGCCTCTTCATAATGTCACTTTACAGAGACAACGCAGCACTGTATGTGGAGCACAAACACAAAGCAACATCATTACGTTCTCACCACTCGTCTGCCAGGGCGACGTCAGGATGCTCCAAGTCGTGGAGTCCTGCGACCGAATAAATAACCTGAAGTCAGTCAGTGAAAGCATCATATATGAACCCATAATAACAAGGCTGTGCACCCACACCTCACACACACACACATACACGCGCATGCACGCAGGCACGCGCGCACGCATGCACAAACACACACACATACACACACACACACACACACAGACGCATGCACGCACGCGCACACGCACGCACACACACACACAGGGGGGGGGGTGGGGGGTGAAAAATGTGTCTTTTGAGTGGATGTGACAGGTCTGATGAGATCAGGAAGAGCCAAGTCATGCTCAGAGGGCCCCGCATGATGGACGTGTTTAGAAAAAAACACTCTGACACACAGCGCTGCATGAATATTAACATGCATGAGGCTGGACGTGAAAATAGACACACAGAGCAGCACACACAGGGCAGCACACACACACACACACACACACACACACACACACACACGACATGGAAGAGGCCACAAAAAGCATCGTGTTTGAGTGTGGTCGCCCCCCATTCCTTATCAATGCAACACCAGGTGTTAAAAGAACGTAAGAGAAAGTCGAGAGGCTAAAAGGTGAGAAAGCGTTCACAGGGAGTAACTAAAACAACTCTACTAGTACTGCTCATTTATAGAGAGTCTGCTAAATGACATAATGTAATAATAATGTAATGTGTTATAATATAATGTAATGAATTAATGAGAGAGAGAGAGAGAGAGAGAGCAGGAGTAAAATAAAGCGTCCAGAGAAGCAGGAGGAGGGAAAAGTAACAGAATCTCACATAAAGATGAGAGAAATAGAGGGACGCCCACCTTCCTCCACGGTGACGTTTCCTCTGAAGAAGAACTTGCCGTGTCCTCTGGAGAGCGCCACCCCTAGACTAAAAAAAAAAAACACACCTTTACTCGAGAAGACCCTGACACCGGGAAAGACACTGTGACGCTGGCGCTGGACAAAACCGCCAACGCAAAGGCTTGAGCTTTGCTTCAGAACGTCGTCATTTACACTCGTTTATCCATTTTTCAGACAGGGCGTCAAACAAATACCCTCACAGAGCCTACGGGCAGGACTGGAACGTACCTTTAACTTCAATATGGTAATTTATTACACTTTTGTAGTATTTGCATTTTACATTTCACTGTCAGGGAACTTTCCACTTTGACTCCACTACTTTATTAAGTCAATATCTAACTTTCTGTTTCACTACATTAATTTATAACACCACCAAGTAGTAATATGTTGTCATTTGTTTTCATTAAAGAAAAACATCATTTGAGGGTTAACTTTTGACTTTTGAGGCTGCTGACAATGACAAGAAACAACAAGGGGCCAAAACTGGCAACCGATAGATGAGAGTCTTTACACTGAAATATGATGTTAAACATGTACTGTCATTTCATAACTTATCGAATATCCAAAGGAGCACTTTTACAGTAGTCCATTACTGATTCCTTAGGGTATATACATAAACATATATATATATATATACAGTATATATACCCTAAGGAATCATATATATATATATATATATATATATATATATATATATATATATATATATATATATATATATATATATATCCTGAGAAATCATATGTATGTCTATATATATATTTATATATATAACACTTCTAACTGAGAATAGGTTGTGAGTACACGTCACACAGTAGGATCTACCTGAAAGGAGTCCCTTTGATGTCTGTGTAGTAGTAGTCGTTGTGCAGCACAAGGACACGTTTCTGAAATACACACACACACACGCACGCACGCGCGCACGCACGCACGCACGCACGCACGCACGCACACACACACACACGCACACACACACACACATTATTGTTTACTGTGTCGATTTTGTTATTTGTGCATCCTGGTACACACAGTATATGTTTCGTTTTCCGAAGTTTATTGTCACCTTTATAAATGTATTGTATATTGACAATCTTATCTCTTATGGTTTACTGTATATTTTAAGGTGCATCATTTTTTGTTGTTCATTTTTGGGTTTATTTTGAATTGTTTATTCTAAGATTGAAGGTTTATTGTATATTGCCAACTCGCTCTTGTTTATATTTTTAGGTTTATTTGAATTCTGAGGTCTATTGCATATTATCATTTTCCAATTTGAATCTATTACTTTAACATGTTTGCCTATGGTTTTAATGTCAACCCCTTTAACACTGCAATTTCCAACCAGGGGATGAATAAAGTATCTATTTATCTGCGCCAGACATCAGGAGGTGTGTGGCTCCATCTAGTGGAGTAAATCAAACAAAGTTGCAGTTGGCGATCTGACAGGAGAGCGGTGACGACAGAGGGTGTTGCAGCATCATTTTGTGTGTGTATATGCATGAACGTATTGTATTGGCAATAATCAAAGTAATCCGGGAAAATCCTAAATAGACAGACACATACACACAGACACACACACACACACTCACAGACAAACACAGAGACAGACACACACAGACACAGACACACACCTCTATACCCCTGCCTCACTGTCAGACAAGTATTAAAAGAGAATCATTGGACTGCTGTCTCCCCCAAATTCAGCAACATGTGCTTTGAGTAGATAAGGGCCACGCACATGCGCGCACACACACACACACACACACACAGAGACACACACTCACACACACACAAATACACACACACACACACACACACACACGTGCGCACACACACACACACACAAGGTGTCTGAGAACACCAATTGATAAACAGAATCCCTGACTCAATTCAATGCCTCCAAAGCTCCACGCCATGGAGTTTAACTACTCCACATATGCGTGTGTGTGTGTGCATGTCTGTGTGTGTGTGTGTGTGTGTGTGTGTGTGTGTGTGTGTGTGTGTGTGTGTGTGTGTGAGTGTACGTGTGTGTGTGTGTGTGTGTGTGTGTGTGTGTGTGTGTGTCTGTGTGTGTGTCTGTGTGTGTGTGTGTGTGTGTTAAAGAATCAGCATGGAGATAGGCTGAAGGGCAAATGAGCCTCCTGGCACAAGTGGATCAGCCCCCCACTGAGTATTTACTTTAGTATTCCCTGTGTTCGTGTGTGTGTGTGTGTGGGTGGGTGTGTGCGTGCATGCGTGCGTGCGTGCGTGCGTGCGTGCGTGTGTGTGTGGGTGTGTGCGTGCATGCGTGCGTGCGTGCGTGCGTGCGTGCGTGTGTGTGTGTGTGTGTGTGTGCGTGTGTGTGTGTGTGTGTGTGTGCGCGCCTGTGCATGTGTGTGTGCGTGTGTGTGCATGCGTATTCCTGTGGTGTGGATTCCTCACCCCCTTATCGACAGTCTTCTTGACCTCCATGGAGAATATTCCCGTCTTTCTGTTGACCATGGCGTTCCTCAGCTACAGACACATGTAGATCCATATATTAAGAGGTATAGCATATTGATATCTAATGTAACATTTAGTCATGCAAGAAGCAAAGGACTTTTATTTTGAAGCAAAAAAATTAAAATGCTATCATGTTACTCATAGATGCAACAATGCCTCCGACAGGGGCGTGTCATATTCCTTCAGCACTGGACATTTCTTGCTCCCAAAATATGAACATGAATAATGAGGTCCTACAAGCACTGAATTCTTTGTGCAAATGTAATTCTCCACACACACACACACACACACACACACACACACACACACACACACACACACACACACACACACACACACACACACACACACACACACACACACACATACACACACGCACACACACACGCACAATAAGCCTAAGGTTTTTGTTTTCCAGAATCTATCCAGGCTTTGACAAGGTCTTGTTTAAAATATTTCATCAATGTGATAATCGGTTATGGTCAAAATGTGTTTATTGCTTTCAGTTAGCTTCAATAAAATAGTTGAGATGTACGCCACTAAAAATCCAAAACACAGATCCGTGTGATATGTTTGGAATGTGCAGAAAGTTTTGAACATGAGCAGAAATCTTGCTGAAACACATGTGAGCTATTAGTCCAGGGGTTCATAAGTTAACTGAAATTAATTCATTTATCACTGATGTGAATAGCTGCCACATGCACATTTAAAGAAATCTCCTCCCGAAACAAAAGAGGACATAGGAGTAAATCATGTCTATATGTGTGGACTCAGCAGGGATCATCTGGTGCCTGAATTTTGTGCTTTCCTTTCCATAAATAAAGACATTTCCACCATCAATTGATGCAGACAAGGCACAAATTGGTGCATAAAAATTCATCAGGATGCAGGAAATTAAGTGTTTGATGCTCAACATTCCCGAAAGATGGCCTGTCCCCTACAGGCTTACAAGACACCATCCACATTTATTGAATAATACTAAAAAAATACATTTAATTTTTATAAATATTAAATAATAATCATAATAAATATTTTATAACAGCTATAAATCCAAAATATTTCTCACCGTGTCATCTTTATCCTCCCATTCCACCTCTGAAAGGTCCACACTGCTGTAGTTAGGCTTCCTGCGTTTCTTGCCGTCGCCATACTAAACACACACACACACACACACACACACACACACACACACACACACACACACACACACACACACACACACACATAGACACAGATATTGAGACAAATATAATGATACTATACCAAACCTGTGAATTACATTATTATTAATCATGTACATGTTCATATTTTGTGTGTGTGTGGGTGAGTGTGTGTGTGTGTGTGTGTGTGTGTGTGTGTGTGTGTGTGTGTGTGTGTGTGTGTGTGTGTGTGTGTGTGTGTGTGTGTGTGTGTGTGTGTGTGTGCTGTATCATTGATTGATCATTCATACAGTGGCAGGGGCCTTGTCCTTTCATATGGCTGAGGTTAAGTGAACATAATCAGCTGCTCTGCTCTCGTCCCCTCTGCTACCTGATCAGTTTGCTGGCTCGATGATACCGCTATTAAATATACATGACCCACCACCACATATGGTTTATGTGTGTGTGTGTGTGTGTGTGTGTGTGTGTGTGTGTGTGTGTGTGTGTGTGTGTGTGTGTGTGTGTGTGAGAGAGAGAAAGAGAGAGAGAGCCAGAGAGCGAGAGAAAGAGAGAGAGAGAGAGAGAGAGAGAGAATAAAAATGCAGTTTGTGATTGTTGTGTTGTGTGTGTATGTGTGTGTTTGTGTGTGTGTGTGTATGTGTGTGTGTGCTGTGCACATGTGCGTGTGTGTTTCCCTCCATTCATCAGTCAGTGAGGACAGCCTCCCACTTGTCATTAGTTGTTCAACACCGCTCATTAGCATATTTAATTAGGCTGCTATTAAACCATCTGTTTGTCTGTCGGTCTGTCCGCCCGTCTGTCTGTCTGTCCGTCTGTCTCTCTCCCTGTCTGTCCCTCGCCCTCCACCCTTCTCCATTTGTCCCCTCAGCGTCTGCCCATTTCACTCTGGCGTTTGCCCCGGCTTCATCTACTCACATTTACGTATATGAGGGCAGGAGGGGGGATTTGCTTTTTCTCTCACCCGCTCCGTCGCTCCCTCTCTGTTTCTCTACGTCAACCCCCCCCCCACCACCCCCACCCCCTCCCACCACCACCCCCCTTGAGAGGGGAGTGAGAGAATACAATGGAGTTAATCACAGCCATTCAGGAGCGGTATCTCTGTCTATTCAGCGCACAGTGGAAGCCTGGAACACTGTCTGCACATCTACATGCCACCAGACTGCCAACACACACACACACACACACACACACACACACACACACACACACACACACACACACACACACAGAGTGTGGCAAGGAACCACACGATGATTGGCCAATTTTCTACATCAATCTGCATCTCAATGTGACTCAAAAAAGGTAATTGCCTTGCCATGAAGTTGCGAAGTTCATAGCTCTCATTCTTGGAAAATAAATTTATACATTTGAACTCTGATTTCCAACGACCCCCCCTCAAAAAATTAATTGCAACGTGATAATTGGGTTTGTACTCGACCAGCATGTTACACAGCTTCTGGATGTTGCTGGATGTGCCACTCACGAGCGGTCGCAGATCTGGGTGTGTGAGGATGTAGCCGTTGTTGGTGATGGCGAAGGCGTAGCCGTGGATCCCCAACTGCAACAACAACAACAACACACACACACACACACACACACACACACACACACACACACACACACACACACACACACACACACACACACACACACAAAGAATACGCATACCCAGATACACACACACACGACAAACAGATCCAAACAAACAATCCGTGACGTGTTAATATTTGGCCAAACACACTTATAATTTCATTAAACTGGGATGTGTCACGGCTCTCTTCGCAACTGTCGTTCACATGGTGGGTAATAACTAACGTTTGAAACGTCAAATCCACGCATGCCCCAAACACCGCAGTTTGAGGCCTCTCAGTGAAAATAACAGATCTCAGTGAAAAACAGAACTCAGCGTGAGGGACGGGACACAAAGCATTAGTAAACACAGCGTGTCATTTTCCTGTCATCATCCTCATCAGCCACCAAGTGGTGCCTGTGAATTATCCACGAGAAAAAAAAAATAATAATAATTAACCATAACCTCACATGTAATAATCTGCTTCTGGGAACCCACATCTGATTACTCCACTGTGAGAGGTTGACTGGCACGTGGGCAGAAAACAAGTCAAAACGACGTTTTCCGCTCGGCTGATAGAGCACCCGTGATGCCGAGTGAAAGTGAAATATTTTTTTGTGGCGAGGTGCTGGAAATGTCTATTCTCGCTACGGGATTCGATGCATCACATTCAAACCTGCGCTGTGGAGTTCACGGCGCTGCGAGCGGTACCTTGTATTTCGGGATGGTCTTCAGAAGTTCAGAAACAGGAACATCCGTGCCAACCACGCCCAGAAGGATGCCACGGTTTTTCTGGGGAAGCGATAGATATGAATCCATGTCATTCGTACTTGGCGATACTTAAATGCGTTGGAATCTGAACCGCCGTTGGAAGCTCGACGCCATGCAAAAGAAAGCCGTGGCCGCGGAGGCGGACGGGATTTCTTTGCGGGAGAAATAAAGCGCGGTTGTTGTGCCTCTACTCCGAGAAGCAAGTGACTTTCCCATTTCCTTTTTTTTTTGCCCTGACGAGGGTTTTCAAAACGGGTGATGCAGGTCTGAGCAGAGGGCCTTTAAGAGTTGAGGATGTAAGTGTGCTCACAGTTTCATTCTTGGTGCTGAATACAGGCATGGCCACTGTGGTCATCAGCACTGGACTTTGCCCATCCTCCATCTGAGTGGGAGAGAGAGAGCGAGAGAGAGAGAGAGAGAGAGAGAGAGAGAGAGAGAGAGACCGGAAAAGAGAACAACAGAGAAATGATGAAACAGCAGCAGTTAAGAGTTACAAAGCTCCGATAAACCACCAGTTTAGGGTCTTTCCAGTCAGGCGACGGGGAGTGGAACGGTTAACTGAGCAGGGCCGGGGCTCTGGAGCGGGATGCCTAAGCCGCCTATCTTCTTGGGGGATCTCCAAAACTTCCCTCCACATGTTTTATTCATGTTCATTATCTGCCCTTAAATGTATTCAATCACAGGCTGCCTTTGATCTTTGCAGGAATAAGCTCATCCAAAGGCAGCGCTCCTGCTTTGGCATGGGTATCTTCATTCCCAAAAGACTGGCGGAATAATTATGATATTTATCTTTCCGGCAGCTGCCTCCATCTCAAGATGGTATCTACTGGAGATGAAAGCTGGATACAGTGTGACGGCCTGATGCTGCTGGTGATGGACGAGAGGGAAAGCTGCCCCCAAAGCTGCCCCTCCTGAGCACCGGGGCAGAGAGAGTTTTGCCCCTGTCATCACTATGTTAAGGTTATATGACCCCACCCATGACTGCATCAGATTAAGTATGGATTTGTGCTCAATACATTGGTGTCCCCTGTAAAAGATGGTGTTATTACATTTGAAAATATATATTATGATCGCGGCGCTGCAGAAGAAGCTCCTAATGTTCTTCTTCAGGCCTACTGGCCTGGAATACTTATGTGAGCATTTCAAATATTTTTTTTTACATTTTTGTGTGGGCAGAGATTTGTTTTCCTTAAACGGAGCGGGGAATAAATGCATTTTTCAGAAAAAAATCTGTAAACATGGGGAACAGGGCCTGAGTGACTGGCATCAGAGTGTTTTAAACGCAACCCGCTCAGCTGCAACAGGGCAATCGCGTCATAGGAAAATAAATCTCCGTCCGCACGAAAACGCAAAAACTATTTAAAATGCTCACATAAGCATTCCTGTCATGAAACTTTATGTCAGACACCACAGAAGCACATTAGGAGCTTCATCTTGAGCGTCGTGATCATACTATTCCTACACAATACTATATGGCCGTGACTCCTAAAGACTTTGAAAACTGAAATGGCAACACCGCGGACATGCCTCCTGTCCGCGGTGTGGACAGGAGGCAAAAAACGCAGAGAAAATACTACGTTTGTCAAAAATATCCGTATACGGGTGGACGGGGGCCTCAGACTCCCAGCGATCGAAAATGAATCCCTTGTCCTCCATGATCCAACCAAGTAGTTTCCGTGACATTGTTTTTATTTTTTGCGCCTGACAGTGAAGTGAATTCCTTTACACCCCTTTCGTTTCTTTCAGTTTGAAACACCATTTTTAGGTTATCCCACTGCGCTACAGATGACCAGAACCTTGCGCCCCTCCCTTCCCCTACCACCGCCGGTAATAAGGAGTAATGACGGACGCCTTCTCCGCTCAGACACAGAGGACAGAGGAATGGGTGACCTGAGCTCACAGAGCCGGTAATAGCAATCCAAGACGCGGTATTGGACATCAAAGGGAGGAAAAGCCCAAGCAAGCAGCGGCCGCGGCAACGGCGGCCGAGATCGATCAGAGGACAGGACAAAGGAACGGGACCTTGTCTAAAAATATGGGGCCACAGCTTATTGGATCATATATCACACAAGTGCACATCTCTGGTCTTTAACCGTATGAGCGGGACGTTATCTTGTAGCCACATGAACTGTGGGTAGGAGGAGGAACATGCATCAGTGTACAGTGTTTCGTATAGAAAGGATCGGTACATACTTGATGGTGTGTGAGTCGCTGTTCCCGGTGCATGTGTGCAACCCTGTGTTGGCGCTGGCGTGCACGTGTGCACGGGCATCCTTCGTTCAAATTTGGAAGAGCGCACGGACAGAGAGGAAAAGAAGCCACCGCTCCCTTAGTAGCTACGGAGATAGGTTGCTCCGAGGCCGGCTGGGATGGGTAAAATGCAGAGGGCGATTTTTACCAATGCGGATCAATACATGTTTATCTTCTCCTGCTTCTTTTACTTCTTCCTCTAGAGGAGGAGCTTGCCGCACACCTAAGCGGGGTCTTCCCGTGTCAGATTAGGAGGAGGACAACCCGGAGTGGACAAAGCGGGTCTTAACCTTTAGAGGTCCCCTTACATGCCCGTTGCCTATGGGGAATAATTTCCATATATGACCTTGAACTTCCACATCAAGGAGAGCGACACATGATAAATACATGGTGGGTGAGCATGAATCAACGTTTCTGCCGGGGATCTCTCGGTGTCGGTGTGTGTGGATTAGATGTGTCAGCCCTCCACGCAGCTAGAGGTCAAAGGATGACAGATCCCAACTGGGACTGACACACAGCGTGCATGCCCACACATGTAGGCATGCACGCCTAATCACACGACACCCAAACCCCCTCCCACACACACACACACACACACACACACACACACACACACACACACACACACACACACACACACACACACACACACACACCAACATAGCCAAAGCCCACATAACCCTTGTGGGTTGTAGATAATAGGGACTACACACACACCCACACACACACACACACACACACGCACACACACACACACACACATTCTTGCCTTTGGTTTGTGCTCTCATTGGACACCTCATAATCTAGGTTGCTTTGACAAATGGTTTGCTGGTGGCCCGAGCGACCCTTATTCCCTTGGCGACCAGGCTTAATGATTTGGCTGAACATGAAGCCAATGCCCACTGTGTGCCATTTTTGTGGGGGGAGTAAAAATATACCCCATGAGATGTGGACTTGGCACCGGCACAGTGGTGTTTTACTGAAGAATAACTATATGCGTACACTGTGCTAACCACTTTGAAAGCCTAAAATCAACGTCCAAGTCTCTTCCACGGCTGAACTTAAATCCTCCTGCAAAATGACACCTTCCTCTCACCGCATATCCCTCCGACAACTTCTCCCACTGCGTTTTTTCGTCAAATCCTAAACTGTGTTTCTACCATCGCACGCTAACCCCTCCACCCCCCCCACCCCCACTCCACGTCCCACACCTCTCATCTTCCCCGTGTCAGCGCCGCAGACAGGGCTGGAAACAGAGCCAAATGAGCCGGAATATGATGGATGAAGCCGGGCAGAGGAAAGAAGAAGCCGAGGATGGGATATGATGGAGGGAAATGAAGAGAAGAACACGCCGGTAAGGAGAGCTTTTGGGGTGTGGTTTTTGGCAGAGGAGGAGGAGGAGCAGGAGGAGGAGGAGGAGGAGGGGGAGCGAATGAGTCAGTTAAGGACAGGGCGCACTGAGAGGTGTGATGGAATATCACCCTGGGAATCTGGAAAGCTGGGAAGCTGGAAACCGATCCACCATCTCAGACGTCCATTTATTCTCCTCCTTAACGGGTGACCAACTGAAATGTGGATTTCATCATAACTTATTGTTTTTTTTACCCTCACTGGGTTAAAAAAAAAAAAAAAAAGACGGACAATGATTTCCCAAAGATAGTTTTACCCAAAACCCTCAAGGGCCAGCAAGCATCTGCATGTCAGAATGATGTCTTCGAATTCACATCGACGACTGAAGGTGTTGATGAAGTCAGCATGCCAGAGCTCCACCGACGCCACGAAATTCACCAAACATTGTTAAGTCAGAGCCATTTCGTTATTTCCGGTAAATTGCAATTTCAACGTGCAAAAGTGAGGACGGCCAGGGCATGAAAATGACATCCCTTCATTTCCTTTCCATTTCCAATCATCAAATGAATTGTGATGTTCAAAGTGTATTGGGCAGATACGAGTGGAGGAGTACTGAAGCTTTTGTAAAATTCAGTCTCGACAAAAAGCAAGGAAGGGATTCCTCCGCATAAAACTGAATGTTAAGACGTCGTTTTACAGCAAACATCTCAATAATGCAGCTATAGGATTCATTTGGAATGCGGAAGTCGTAAGCCTCCCATCAATCGGCTGGAGCTGTTACGCTTGTTGAAAATGATGACAAAAGGTGTATTGCCCTTGCTGATGTTCATGAAGAAATGACATGACAATTTAATAAGTGCTCAGCAGCCATTATATTTTAGAAAGGCGAAGATCTTTGACCTGATTGAGATTCATTTTCATTTTTAACAGACTCGGCTGTTCTGAGCTGCCTGCCTCGCAGGCGGTGAGACTTTCATGAGTAGCAACCAGAGCTGTATTAAGGGGAGTGTGTGCAAATAGACAGCGGGGGTCTGCTCGGCTCCATCACCGTAACAATGCTATGGCAGACATATGGCTTCCCATCTGTCTAATGGGAAATACTCCCTGCTCTGCTGATGTTGATGGCGTGGCAAAGCGCTCTTTCCCTTCCGCCATCATCATTGTTGTGACTGTAGATCTGCTTAGTACGGAGTCCTCATTTCAGCCCACATGCGATTCACAAAACACTGAGGACGATGAAAAGGCATCAGAGCAGATCATCCCGGCAGTCATTACGGGCTATTGGATTTGCACCCAGAAGACAAGAAAGGGGGCTTATTGTCGCAAATTCTAGACAAAATGAATACGACTGGCAATCGCGTTTCCCCGTTGAAAATGACGTCGCAAATGAACAAATGCAAGCTCCGCTTTTCAGGCTGATGACATCTGAGATCTTGGCAAAGCAAGGCCAACGCAGTAACCGGCAGTTTGTCTATGTGTGTGTAAGATACATGTACCTGATCATATGTTTCCTGTATAATGGTATGAAAAATCCACTACACCAAGAAATGATGAGTGTAATTGCACAATTCACAAGATTTACAAAGCAACTACGAAGTACATAAACGGAATAGGATGTGGCATAAAAATGTATGCAATGTGTTTAATTTGAGCTGTTTGCATACAGTATGTAAAATGTTGGAAAAAAATTTGGGAAAAAAGTTGTGAATATAATATAAACAAAGTATTTCTCTTTTTCTGTTTGAAAGAACCCTCTACTTGAAGGGTAACTTTTGTTACTGATGATGGTGGAGCTCCAGATAATATGGAATGTGCATTATTTTAATAATTATTAAATTGCATGTTGTGTTTTGAAATGGTTGTGAGTGTGTGTATAGAGAGAACATCTTGTCTTTTCTCAAACTCCAGTTATCTTTTAAAATGTAAATGTCGATTCTTGGATGAAAATTAAACAATTATCAATTGATTAATCAATTAAAAATAGAAATATTAGTGATAATATTAAATGTCAATAATAATTTGAAGATAAAATAACAAGGAGTAGCAAAGTAGCAAAACACTGACATTGAAGAGGAGGTTTTGTCGAACATTGGACGACACGTTACTTTCATCACTCTATAAAAAACAGAAATGTTCCTTTTTCTACCGCTCGAAATTTTCTCGACAAAATTTTTTGTTTTTGCAAATAGAGTAAAAAAAACAAAAAACAAACACATTCATCTGACCATATTATGAACCAGGTAAAAATGAGCTGAACAAAAATTGACCCTGTTGCTCAATGTTTTTTCTGTGTGGCCGTTCTTAACCTTTTGAATGCCAAAAGAGGATCCTGGCAGCAGGAGATTCCACTCCAAACAAATATTCAAAGTACTGCTAATAAGAAAATCGCGTATTGGTCCAAATAGGTAGTGTGTGAGCTTGAAGTAGCCGTATAATTGATCATTGATAGCCCACACTCAACCAAATTCTTTTCATCGGACATCTTGACCTGCTTCATGTGTTAGTCCGAAGTACGTTTCGAAAAACTTGGTTTGGGGAAAACAATGGAAACCAATGGAGCGAGATTTATTTTTATTTTTTATTTTTTGCTGTTCACGCGGCGATCAAAGAATACGCTGTGAAAGAATGTGGACTTATTATATCATGGGAAACACATGTACTCCAAAACCGCCTCCACCAATGACTCTCACACAAAATGTATTCAATTCATTATTTTGACAAACGAGGCCCATCGTGTGAATTTATCTTAACGGATGTGCAGAAGTGAGCTGAACCAAGGCAACACCAGAATGCAACAACAACACAAAAGAACAGCATGAGTTACGGTCGTTGATCATCACATGACACTCAAAGTGAGCAACGGCCTCATTCCCACGTTTTTTTTTTTGTTTTTTTTTTCCATCAACAAAAAAAAAAAAACACGTCAAAAATGGACACGGGCACAAAATCACAGCGTCAACACAGCACAACATGGTGGTGAACTCACGACAAGGTTTACCTTCTGAGCCTGAGGGAGCTACAGGGATCAGAGCGAGCACGGGCAGGAAGAGAGGAGAGGAGGAGACGGGGGGGAGGAGAGGAAACACAAAGGGGTCAATGATTTTGGGTGGATAAGTTCAAGGTGTGGTGAGGTTCATTCTACCTGCACGGGCTTTCACATCAGACCCCACCACAGAACCACTCAAGTACTTCGTTTTTTGGGGGAACGCCCCCCTCACCTCTTTCTGAGTTAGAATAGACGACGACCCATTCGTAAATAACACAGGCTGACGCGATGGAATACTGAGCCATTTTTTTTGCACACAGTGGTGCCGATTCCAGCAAGCTGCAGGACGCTGTGCAGAGACGCTTTGCTTTGCTTGGCTCTGGAAATGAAATCTTTCAAAGTTCAAGATTCAAAGCACGATGCGTTGTTAGAAAGTAACTCGCGTACAACGGTAAGCGCTGGATTCTAGTTATACTCGATAAAGTGCTTGCACAGGCGAAAAGGTACTCACGTACTGCGAGCAGAGTTCTAAATCGTTACTTTTCACCTCTGCGACCCCCTCACAACAAAAACCCTTTTTTGCAAGAGCTTATATCCCTAGAGCCTGGAGGACGGCCGCACAAAAATCAACACCAAGGCCTTAAGCGACCCTCACCCAGGTGAGGGTCACTGCAGAGCGCATGTACTTTTGACTGTGATAAATGGAGGCTGATAACAAGGACAAGTGGCAACAGGAGGAACGACGCTGGGAAAGAGGGCGGAGCTAAGGCGGCCGCTTCCGCGTGGCGTGCCCCGGATCGCCTGCCGGCGCTTCCTTCGGGTGGAAAAAAGACTCACCTTTGTCTCCCTCCATTTTCTAAGCTCCCTGTCTCTTGATCGACATTATTCAAAAACACCAGAGGACAAACGGCTGCCTTTCACGAGCTATGACCAAACACAATGACTGCACGGATAAAAGGTGCATTGTGCAATGTCTGAATGCGGCGTATTGTGCGTGGATTATGGATCCCAATGAGGTCTATGGGTTTGCGCCATCCTGAGAGGAGCTTTCAGGATGATAACTATGGAACGCCATTTTAGTCAATATCTAGTAAATAAATAAATAAATACATGAATATGGCTATGAAATAAAAAAATAGTCTGTCTATAAAATAAATCTTGAATAAATACATGAGGCAATACATATATGAATATATAAATGCATGTAAATATAAATATATAAAACGAGTGAATATAGTGAATAAACAAATAAATCACTTTTTTTTTTATCTTTCAAAATACTTTTTATTCATTTCAGGAGACTTTTATTACATAATTCCACATGTATTTATTTATGGGGACTTTTTTTTATAATGCCACATTTATTTATTTTCGGGGCATTTTCATTTCATTATGCCACGTTTAATCTCTTATATGCAAATGAATGGGGCATGGTTATCACACGGATTCAGAGCCAGGGTCCAGGGGTCGGTAGGGAACGAGCTAGTCACAGTTGAGGGCCACTACCCGGTTTCGCTTGACCACTCTTTTGCAAAACTTTTCGACAGCTGTTCCAGTACAGTGCAAGGGCCAGCCCAATGGCTCGAGACCTTGGGGGAGAGGCCCTTCTTTCTATCCGGACGGCAGACCCACACCTGGGTCCCAGGCGCAACGTCCATCCCCCGGCAGCGGGAGTCGCTTCTGCAGGACCTGGCGTCCGTTAAGGCTTGCCTGGTTAACCCGTGCACCCCCCGCAGCCTTTCACGGAGAGAAAGAAGGGCCTCTTCCCCAAGCTGTGCTGGAACAGCTGTCGGACGTGGTGTTCAGGGTGCAGCTGGTCAAGCGGAACCGGGTGGTGGCCCTCCACCACGACCGGCCCCTGGGCCAGGGGCCCTACTGGCCGTATATATAACCATTTATATATTTATATTTACATTTATTGATATATTTATATGTTTATTGCCTCATTTATTTATTTCAGGATTTATTTTATAGGCATATTTATTTATTTCATAGACATGTTTATTTACTAATTTATTTATTATGGGGTTTTATAGGGCATTCCATAAATGATGTCTACGCCAGATAGTTACAAAGCACGTAGAGTGGACTTTACTCTGTTTCAGTGGGTTATTTGAGTTTGTTAGGACATATTGATGTGTGTGTTCGCTCTGTTCACTTCCTACACGACACAGCTCCCAAAGAACACACAAGAGCTCCTTCACCCTAGCGATTCCATATGCTGTGCACACACTTATTTTTTTTACACAAATCCACACAAAACAACATGTTGTAATCCTCTACTTGTTTGTTACAGATACGCACAATGTGCTTTGATTCAACTGTGAAAAAAACCTTTTCCTGCATAAGCTTGTAAGATTGAACACTCATTTTCATATTTAAAAGGAATTTACTGGTTACAGGGATAAATGGGAGCATTTCCGACATATTGGCAGGGTTGATCTGACAGTAAATAGTCCTAAGACCCGAAGCTCGAAGCCCCCAGTGGATACCCCTTGCTGCTTAGGATCTTGGGGCTTAGGGTCCCCCTAGACTGGGAATGTCCACTGGGGCTTGGGCATTAGGGTCTTGGGTTTTGGGGTCTTAGGGCTTGGGGCTTAGGGTCTCTGGGCTTAGGGACTTGGGGCTTAGGGTCCTCCAAGACTGGGGATGTTTACTGGGGCTTAGGCCTTAGGGTCTTGAACCTAAAGGTCTTGGAGCTTAGGATCCTCCAAGACCTGGGATTTCCACTGGGGGGGCTCATCGCTTAGGGGTACAGGGTCACTTAGGGGGGTGAGGGTGTCCACTTGGTGCCTGCATAAAACGTGAGAAATAAGCGTGCACTCACGGTGTTGTCGATGTACGCCTCTGTCCACACAGTGTCATGCTCCTGGTCGATCACCTTGGGGCGACTCAGCACGTGGAGGTACTCCATGACGTTCTCTTGCACGTCCGCCAGCGTGGAAATCTGAGTGAAATAGCCTGAAGGGAATAGATAGATAGATAGATAGATAGATAGATAGATAGATAGATAGATAGATAGATAGATAGATAGATAGATAGATAGATAGATAGATAGATAGATAGATAGATAGATAGATAGATAGATAGATAGATAGATAGATAGATAGAAAGATAGATAGATAGATAGATAGATAGATAGATAGAAAGATAGAAAGATAGATAGAAAGATAGATAGATAGATAGATAGATAGATAGATAGATCGATAGACAGATAGATTTCTATGCTTTCCCTCTCTGTCCCTGTTTTACATAAGATAGATAGATAGACAGTGAGATAGACAGGAAAGTCATTGATTAATGTCTGTAGATTGGTATCGGCCGATCAGTGTCTTTTCACCTGCTCGCGATCTAGTACAGTACGTCCTGACTCACAATGGCAGCTTGTCATCAGAACATAATGTGTGTACTGTACGTGTCTGTGTGTGAGTGCACGCGTGTGTGTGCGTGTGTGTAAATTGTTTCCATGCGGAGGTAGTCTCCAAATTGCTGAAAGAGCTTCGGCAGGGAGCACATGTCGCATTCATTACAGTTGCCCCAAAAGAACCAGCAAATCTTTTCCGAGCCATCAAACCTAATTGACTTACCTTGGCTCGAAAGCAGCAAAATTGCATCTGAAATACAATATGGCTTGGCTGGGCTGCTGGCATTGGCTTGGTGACCAGGATGGATACATGGATACATGTTCCCGTGGACGATGTGGTGTGAGAGCAAGCCAGCCCGATGAGGTAAGAATGATCGGTGAAACCCAGTGTGAGACCATTATGCCATGGGGCCATAATGACGTTAATGCAGATGAGCAAAACGGAATATACTGTAATGCTATATACAGTATATACTGCTTGCACAGCAGGGGACAGAGAGAGAGAGGTAAAGATAAGCAGCAACAAATTACAAGTAATTAAGTACCTAAGTACAAAAGTACAAGTACGATTTTACGACTTTTTGCTCTACTACATTTCTAACTAGTTACATGATTCATATTTATATCCTTGTTAATTCCTATAACACACCTATAATAGTTTATTGTAAATTGTAACTCAGGTATACAGTACATGAATACAGTAGCACAGGCACAGTATCATACTTCAATTACATTTAAGAGCAAGTATTTAGATACTCGCACTTAACTTACTTGCTCTGAGATACTTAAGTAGAAAATTATACCAGAGCCAGATGAGTCTAGACGTGATCACACACTGATCTCAGGCCAGCACCTCCTACCCCTGCAGGCCGGGTTAAGCAACACCGCAGGGACGATAATCCGATGCTGAATCTATGACCCCTGATAATAAAATCACATCACTCTGAG
>NC_137194.1:14027317-14037317 GCF_960531495.2 Zeus faber | reverse complement strand
GCCTCCTGTTGGACCGGTGTTGGGACGGGACAAAGCACTAATTGGGCAGCGCAGTAGGGAGGGACTGGAATAATCTTTACATCGTCGCATCTATTCACTGCAGAACTCAACACTTTGCTGACCATGGGAGCGGCCATATTGGACGATTTGTCGAGGTGCGTACGGAGGCTGTGTAGGATCTTCACACACCCCGCGCACTAATTCTAATACAAGCGGATGACTCCTATCAATCGGTGCTTCTCAGCGCAACAAAATCTGTGTGTGTGTGTGTGTGTGCGTGCGAGCGGTGCGGCGCGGCGAGGCGGGCGCGGACGAACGGGCGGATTTGCCGAAGAACTGGAATGAGCGGGGGATCTCGCCGGGCCTTTCGT
This sequence comes from Zeus faber, assembly GCF_960531495.2. Lineage (NCBI taxonomy): Eukaryota > Metazoa > Chordata > Actinopteri > Zeiformes > Zeidae > Zeus > Zeus faber. The sequence continues at coordinate 14,036,946 of NC_137194.1, read as the reverse complement.
TTATTGGGGAATGCGAGAAACGAGGCGTGAGATGCTCCGCTCCCTCCTCCTCCGCGGCGGCGTTGAAAGAAAAGGGAAAAGGGGAAAAAGATAATGGGCGCCTCAAATGGCGAATTCGAAAAAAAAGAGCCACGAGTCAAAAAGAGTTGTACAAAGCGTCACCGGTTGAGATCGAGCCTCGCACTCTCCTGCTGCCCTTCCTGCGCGGCGGATGTGTCGGCGTGTTTTAAAATTATTTTTTTTTTTTTCCGTGTCCATTAAACAGCTGATGCCGAGCAGCGGGAGAACACTTGATGGCATGAGAGGGAGAGAACACTTTCTTTTAAAACACTTTCCTCACACTTCACCACTGGTGGACGATAAGCCGAGAAGGGCGCCATTAGCCAGCATTCAAGCAGGGATAATGGCACACAGGTGTGCATGTGTGGGCGTGTGTGTGCGTGTGTGTGTGTGCGCGCGCGCGCATATGTGTGTATGTGTGTGTATGTGTGCGCACGCGTGTGTGTGTGTGTGTGTGTGTGTTTGTGTGGCTCCGGCTGTGGCTGCGGCTGTGTTGATTTAAGTGTGTCTAATGGAGGCAGTCTGCCACTTTCGTCGCTGGTTCTTTTCTTCTCTGAACACTTAAGGGGATTGACAATCCCAGATTATCATCAGCCTTAAATCAGCGGGAAAAATAACACAACATAATTGTATTGACAGCTAAGCTCCATTTTGGCACTTTCGCGGTGAGTCACCTCCAGTTAAGGTCACGCAGAAATTAAGGAAACAAATCAGAAAATATCTGTATCACTAAGTGTAAAGAAAGTGGTATAAAGAACCAGTGCGACACACATTAGGAAACTCAACAACAGGAATCATGAATCAAAACAATTATAATTTGCTGTTGCAGGACCTCTCCCTTAAACAAAGCAGCATTGTCTCTCTGATAATAGGTAATAAATCACAAAGGTTAAGCTTTTCAGAATAGAGCCGGCACATAATCTGCATTATATTTGCATGTGTGCCAGGGAGCTGAGGTATTTTCAAAGGAAACCATATAAAAACCCGAGGCTGGAGAGAGGGAGAGAGAGAGAGAGAGGGAGAGAGGGAGCGAGAGGGCGAGAGAGAGAGAGAGAGAGAGAGAGAGAGAGAGAGAGAGAGAGGAGGGGGTGGTGAGAGAGTGACGGAGATTGAAGACTTCTATTATCAGCTGGGCTCCTTTCTAAATGGAACTCGCAGCGCTGTCCCTCTTCACTCAACGCCTCGCGGCCTTAAGGACAAGTGCAAGGATGCTATCGGTTTCAACGGTGGCCTTACGGAGCGTTAAAAACGCAGGGATGTCGTAGGAATGCACCCGCTCCGTCAATGAGTGACAAAGATATCTATTTGCATCTCGCGCGAGTGTATTTTCCCTTCCCTATAATTCGGTGGTCGGCACCCCCCCCGCGGTTCTAGGGTGGCATGCGGGTCTTAAAGTCTTCGCAATCAAACAACGTGCTGTTCATGGAAAAGGACATGAGGTCTCCGGGTCACTCGGTGCTGCCGCATTAGAACTGAAACCAAAGCGAAATCCTAAAATTATTTGCGGTATTCAAGTATTCAGCGCGGCCGTATCAGAGGCATTTTGTCACGGCCACTAACACATGCCTTTGAGACGCGGCGCGGCGAATGGCGTGGGGAACAAGACTGTAATAAAAGTGTTATTTTATCTAACCTTATATAAAAAACTCAAAAAAATATACAAAAATATAAAAATCTCCTAAAGAGCTCTTCCAGTACTAAAGGTTGCCCCAAACTCTATAAAGAGTAACTCAACGCTGGCAAGAAACTGATGCTGCACCGGGCTCAGCTGCCCTCACCTGTCTGTCCTTAAACATGAAGCCATCGTACTTAATTTTCTATGGGCACTTTAGGAAAAAAAAAGAGCTTGAATGACATCATGATGGGCGTGTGGTCGACATTGCAACCTGAACGTTTGAACCTAAAGAGGCCGGTGCAACAACAGTTTTCTGCATTAGTGACCTAATTGAGTGAGTTACTATATAGCTACTGCATGGTTACAGTGTCTTGTAAGGTCAAACCTTGGCCAACTGTGCTTCTATATATACTTATGAGAGATATCTTCTATTTTACCATTTATGAGGTCAAAGCCCCTCCAGGCTATGTCATATAAGGAAAAGTGGACCCTCGCCCCCGCCTCCGCCCCTTCCTCCTTTCTTCCTCACTCTCGCTTCCTTTCCATTTCATTTCACGGCCCTTCAGAAGAGCCCCACAATTACCTCTTTGGGCGGCGGCGGCCCTGCCGAAACAGTGCCGGTGCTTTGCTCTGGCTAAGTGCCCTCTCAGAGCCTCCCTTGCTGGGACACCACAGACCGTCCGCTGGTCCGAAAACTCTGATCACTCGGCCAGACGCCAACACGCACCACCAGAGTGTGACGTGTTGAATTGGAAAAACATGGATGGGCGGTGGGATGTAGGGCTTTTTGGTTGATTCGGAAAGTTACAGTTTATACTATATATATATATATATATATTTTTTTTTTTCTTTATATATTTATATATTTATATATATATTGGAGAAAAGCAGGACTTTTGTCATTCAAATCTCTGAGGACTTGGTTGATGCTTTCCAGCCATCCAGCTGCGGCGCAGTTCACGCCTGGGTTTCCCCAAAAAGCCTCTTAGCGCTAAAACCATCTTTTGTCTATCAGCTCACAATGGGACAAGATGATTAGATGCCGATGGGAAGCCGCACGCGTTTCATCCCAGTTTGGCTCGTCTCTCAACCAGATCCGTAAGACGCCGCTGTCCAAAAACCAAACAAAACCGCAGGATGCTTTTCTGTGTGTGTGTGTGTGTGTGTGTGTGTGTGTGTGTGTGTGTGTTTGTGAGATTGCGAGAGCAGGAGGGAGAGAGCGCGAGAGAGAGATGGAATACCCACCTTCCTGTCAGGCCAGTTGTACTTGGCGAAGACGGCATCGTAGGTGTCCACCGCTCCGTCTGTCACCAGCATGATGGCCTGGCTGCACACGCTGCCCCTCCCCGTCTGGTTGTACTGGAGAGAGAGAGACAATTTCAGGAGAAATGTTAAAAAACTAGGGGTAGTAGGGGAGTACTGGCTCTTTGTGTTTGCGCGGTCAGAGTGTGCCGATACAAAAACTGAACCTTTTAACGAATGTGATATTTCGATCACTGCTTGTTCAAGACCCTGTGTGTTGGTCAGGAATTGATCAATTCCACAGGAGTTCAATAAAGTGCATCGCATTGTTTAAATGAAATCAGATTTAACGTTAAACTGTCACTTCAGCTCAGTCGTGAATGCATGTTGTTTTGCATATAAAAACAATATAGCTTGATAAATAAATTAATTTAAATATTGTGCAAAAATTCTATTCTATTAATCATTTCAAGCAGGGTGCCTAGAGCTCACTGTTCATCGGTTGGCTCAGGATTTGGTACGTCACTAACTGAGCCACATAAAAAGAGAGAAGAGAGAACTGTACTCAAGGATTGGCTACGACCATGGTTTCGAATGGAAGGGTGCTCTGAAACACTAAATTAAACTAAATCTGCCTTGTGGTTTCACACAAGCCAGATTTAGTTTAATGCTAGAAAATGTATAGATTTGATCGAGAATATTGTGCCCTATTTTAAGAAATTCGGACATACATTAGGGAGACATACATGTGCAAAAGGCCAAAAACATCTGAGTCTAAAAAGCCTGCAATATACTGTATATAGACAACGACGAAGACAGTGGTGGAAACCCACTTCCTCCATTGAGAATTTGGCTTTCCTTCGAGATTCAGAACACCTTATTTGGACTCACTTATTTGGGCATGGATGGCACAGAATACTATGTTAATTTAGAAAGTACAACAATGACCTCTGCTAGAATGCAATTTAATATATAGGCACTACTTAGATCAGACCTGGGCATTGTACGGCCCCCGGGCCACATACTGCCCTTTGGTTGACTCTGACCGGCCCGTGTAAGGTTCATTGGAAATTACAAAATAAACATATTTTCTAATTTTACCTCATGCATGGACTAAAGCTGCATTGCTTTTATTTTGAAGTTGTTTTTTATTCACGTACGCAATACGTATATCAAGACGTGCCCATGATTGGATCGTTGTCACAAGCAGGTCACAAGACAACTTTAGCCCTCAAAAATGTCCGCTCATGCTAAAAAAAGAAAGGTAGATGCCGAATGCAGGCTTTTCAACAAAAATTGGACTGCTAAGCATTTATTTACTTTAAATAAATAATTGTAGTTATAAATATATATAAATATAAATAAATATAAATAAATTTAAGGACTACAATTTGAGTCGGCATTACGAGGCGAAACACGCGGAGAAATACAAAAACTTGACTGATTCTGAAAGGGCGCGGACATCGGAAGCTTTGCTAGGTAAGCTGCAAAAGCAGCAAGGCTTTTTTACCAAGCTTCACACATCCAGGGATGCAGCAACCAAGACCAGCTTTGTGATATCCCACAAAATCGCTAAAAACAGTAAGCCATTCTCGGAGGGGGAGTTTGTCAAAGAGTGCTTGGTGGACTCTGCAGCACTAATATGCCCTGAAAAAAAAGGAGCATTTGAGCAAGTCCCGCCGTCCAGGCGAACCGTGACGAGAAGGATCGAGGAAATTGCGGGGAATCTGGAGCTTCAGCTGCAACGTGAAGTGGCAAGTTTTGACTTTTCCTCCTTGGCTTTGGACGAGAGCTGTGATGTCCGCGACACAGCCCAGCTACCTATATTTGTCCGTGGGATGACGGACTTCAAGATTACGGAGGAGCTGGCAGCAATGCGGTCGATGAAAGGGACGACGACAGGGAGCGATCTTTTTACAGAGGTAAAGGCATGCATGGACACCCTGGGTTTTGAAACGGGACAGACTGGCAGGTGTCACAAATCTTACAGGGAAAAATGTCGGACTTTAAAGATAAAGTGACTGAAATCGACGCAGATCAGAAATTGGTATTTTTGCATTGTATTATATATCAACATGTGTTGTGCAAGTCAGAAAAAAAAATTAACCATGTCATTGATGTTGTTACTAAAACAGTAAACTTCATCAGGGCACGGGCATTGATTCACACACAGTTTGTCGCACTTTTGGAGGAGCATGAGACTGAGCAAAGTGACATCGGCTACCACACGGCTGTCAGATGACATAGCCTGGGCAAAATGCTAAAAAGAGTTTGGGACCTGAATGCAGAGATTCGAGAGTTTTGTGAGAAGAAAGGCAAAGACATCCCAGAGCTCTCAGATGAGGACTGGATATCAGATTTTGCATTTGCTGTTGATGTGACTGCACTGATGAATGAACTGAACACCAAACTGCAAGGCAAGTGCCTTTCTGCTGGTTAGATCCTTATAGATCCTCTCTCACTGATGATCGTCTGTCAGCTGTGCTTCGCATCTCCACCTCAGACCTTCAACCCGACTTCGATGCACTCGTTAAAGCCCAGCAGAGACTAGATTTCTCTCACTGAACAAGAAAAAATAACTTAAAAACACCAAATGAGGTGGTCAGACTACAAATGTAGGCATGTGAAGGCACCAACTAGCAGTGAACTGGGACACTTTCTTTGGAAGCCTTTTCCTCAAAATCATAGTTCAGTGATGTTCAGTGACAGTTCAATATGATGTGTCTTGCTTAATGTTTGGAGCACAAATACAATATTGTGATGTCTTTAGAATGCTAAGAACCACTTTCCAACAGTATTTGAAACTCAAAATGTGTTTTGGAGGGAATGTGACTGAAAATGTTCACTAATATAAGTCACAAATGTAAAAAAAACAATTAATATTATGCAGAATTGAGTTCAGCCTTTTGGCCCGGCTCTCCATAATATTTTCTGTTTCTCATGTGGCCCCATGGAAAAAAATAATTACCCACCCCTGACTTAGATCATATACCATGGGGGGAATATTTGTAACTGCATTGTAATGACTGCATTGGTCAGACTTCTAACATGTTGTGTATAATTATTTTGGTGTAATCTGGCATGAATGGCTTTTTAATGTGTTTAAAATGCCTAGACACATTGGTTACACTGGTTTGTGTTTGATGTGTTCACCGGTGAATGTACGGAACTTGTTCCAATTAGTTCTGGTGTATGGGGTCAGAATAATATTGTAGAAGAGAAAGAAAAGGCCCCGCAGCCACCCCTGAGTCCCGTAGCCATACAGACACCCCTCGGCTGCAGGAAAGCTCCGAGCACCAAGCCCTGCAGCCACAGAAGACCCCCCCCAGCCTCCAGAGAAGCCCGGAGAGTCCAAAGCCCACGGAGCAACACCTGCACCCCTGAAGCGCAAACATACGACCCCCCCCACGCGCAGGCATAAGATGCACCTGCGAGAGCAGAACCTGGGCCGGGGGCGCCAGGCACGGACCACAGGCCCGGTGCTAGGTCCGATGCCGACAGACCGACACCCAGCCAGAAGCCCCCATTTCCACCACCAACGCCCTGCGCAAAGACAAGGCTCGCCATACCCCAACCGGCTAGATGCCCCACCCACCTGCAACCACCGAACGCCCATCCACTTCACCAAGTGTGCGGGACACCCCAACGGGGGGTGAACAGACTGCAAAAAGACAGATATTTGGCTCTCCACCACCACTGGCACCCAGGGCACCCGCCACGCAGTCAGAGCAAGGCCGGCAGCCGCCCTCTGGTACCACAAACCAGACCCAGGGGCAAGCCACCAGGTCCCGAATCCAGCAGGGGGCCCACCCAGTCGTCCCCGGCCAACCCACCAGCGCCCCACAGCCCCGGAAAGCCCAGTGCTCAACGTGGTTACTATGTTTCTGTGCGTGTGTAATGTGTGTGTGTGTGTGTGTGTAGCTGCTTCAACGTGTGTGTGTTGACTGATTGTTAGAATGACATTTCTGACCAGCAATTAATGACTTGTTTACTCAGCTTTTGCATGATTTAGCTGGTAACCAATTACAGATATTAATTAACTTTGTGTGTATTTGAATTTGTGTTTGTGTGTATGTTTTCGCGGTGTTTTGCTTACATCGTTGAGGAGGTTGAACGCCTCCGTCAGAGCCACGTCCAACATGCCGATGCCTTTAGCAAACAGCTTATCCAGGTGCTTCCGGAAGTGCTGCGGGAAAGATTTGAGAGAGACGATAATTAAATCATGTTGACAAGTGCGCAAATCCAACTGGAGCAACAAGGGAATATTAATTACAACCAGAATATTTGAAAGACTGTATCACAGCCTGCAATAAACAATGGGTGAAGGCGGTGGAAGAAAAAAAAAGAAGAGAAAACTGAAAAATAGCCGGGGAAATAAGAGTAGTCTGCGATTTTTGTTTTGGTAAATAGAGAGGGAAAGTACTTTTTTAAAGTCAATTTCACTCTTCATCTTGTTTGTGTGGTGCATGAGGACGACCCACCTTGTCAAAAGAGCCTGTACTGACAGTGTAATGGGATTTTCAACTTTTGACCGCAAGCAAACACATTATCGGGGAACGAAATGTCAGCTATTTTAATACCAAATTTCCTAATTCGCCTCCCACTCTTTTTTAGTTAGAAACTATCGGCAGCTGTGTGTGTGTATGTATGTGCGTGCGTGCGTGCGTGCGTGCGTGCGTGCGTGCGTGCGTGCGTGCGTGTGTGTGTGTTTGCGCGTGCGTGCGTGTGGCTTTTACATGAGACTGTCCATGTGTGTGATCCTCCTACAAAGGCAATTACTGGCATTTAATGGAGTTAAATGTTGTCAGTGAACTAACAGGTCCGGTCCGGTCTGACAGGATGACACTCTCTCACTCTTTCAAACACACACAGACAGACACGTGAAGCCTATTCCCAATGTAAATCTCTTTCCTCGCTATGTACATTGAGTCACTGGCATTGCAAAGCCGAGGTCTGTGGAATCTGATTCTATCCGTTTTCCCGGGGAAAAGTATGCACGTCTAGCCATGCTGAAAGGCGGGGCCGTCCTCTTCTTCAAATCCCTCATCCCTTTGGGATTAGGGGGAGGGGGGCTTTGGCTGCCAGAGGAATTGGGGTTAAGGGGTGTTGTCACACAGTTCTTTAAATGCGGGCTTGTAGAGTCCTTTGAGACTTTAACTGTGATAAAGGGCTGTACAAACAGACTGGAATTGATTTAAAGCTGTATCCTGGGGCAGCGCGGTCCATTCCAGCAGGTGCAAAATACATAAGTAACACTGCTGCTCATATTTTGAAGCAAAACGTCCACGGCTCCCCTTCATCCCTTAGTCTCTTCGGTTGCCACTTTCGTTTTTACGTCCTTCCATCCCTCCCTATCTTCTTCTGCTCCCCTCTCTCTCCCTCTCTCTGTCTCTCTCTCTCTCTCTCTCTCTCTCTCTCTCTCTCTCCCTGTTGATTCCATTTTGTTGGGAGAGCAGAGTCTCTCAGCACTCAGCAGGGGGTCCGTGCAGCATAAGGCCGTATCAGAGCACGCTCACTGGGTAGTCCATATGCACACAATCACACACGAGCACAAAGAAAACACTGAGAGCATTACTAAGCCCCTACACACAGATAGTCACAACCTTTCCTTGATGTGGATAAAGAGGTTAATCATTTTCAGCCATTACCTACTGTGTGTGTTGTCTGCACACATGCATGCACGCACGCACACGCGCACACACACACACACTCTCTGACATTGCAAATTGCTTAAACTTTATATTTCCAATGCCGAGGCATCTCTGATTAAAAAAAAAAAAAAAAACATTGTATAGAAAAGTAGAGGAAGACATGTAACTCTGGGTGAATGTGACATTGTGAACATAATAACGATGGGAGATTTATACCCCGGGGCGTGGTAATTATAAAATGAATAGGTTTTGTATAAAGTATGATGCCTCCCTTTCTGCCTCTGGGAAACCACAAAAGACACCTTATATCAAAATATGATGGGGGTCACTGCAGGCAGCTCACAAGTCAGCTGCTGGCTCCTCTCTCCATCCCTTCTGTTTTAACTCAAGGGAATGTTCTTGAGCTTCTGCTCATGAGCCTCCTGCTTCCTCCACCTTCCATGGAGCTATGATACCAGTGATGACCACAGGAATACCTCTGAGTCAAGTAACTGTGTCTCTCCAGTGCCCACACTGTTGGAAATGGTACCTCGTAAACAGGTATTGGCCCCGGGGCGCCGCGCCTCAAACCTGCCCAATAGAATGCATGTTGTCCAGGGAGGATCTGCTTTGAGCGCGTCCTGTCACTGATGCTGCTCCACCCAGGCTGTTTGTGCGGCAGGGAATAAAAGATGAACTTCGCCAGCCAAAAATAAGCATCCAGCCTCCTGTTCATTTCCTCATTTCTAAGTAATAGGATTCAGTAGTATTGTTCTGAAACTGCTAAACTGTGAAACCGGCATTAATCACAGAGAAGGCACGGCGAGCAGGGATTGAACCTTCTTCTACCTGATTACATGCTGCAACCCTCCTCGGGTCCCTGTTGCCACATAGAATCAGAAAAACACTCATCTGTATGTGTACGTACTAGGGATGCAACGATACACGGTATGTTATCGAACCGTTCGCTACGCCCCCAACGGTTCAATACGCAGACGTGAACCGCAATATTACTGTACAATACCACGGTAGAAGTCTACTGGAAGCGCAGCGTACGAGCGCGGCATGCAGTATTTCGCTAT
>NC_137194.1:14002317-14024817 GCF_960531495.2 Zeus faber | reverse complement strand
TTTTCAAAACTGCATGCGATTCTTCTTCTTCTACTTATTCTTCCCTCGACTTCTGACAGACACGGCAGGGAAGTGCAAAGACGGCTCTCGCCCGATTGTTTAAAATCCTCCTCCTTTTCATTCATCGCGCTAATATGATTAGGATATAGAATGATAATGAACACTTTGTGGATTGGAGACTGGCGGGAGACCAGGGATGTTTTGATGTGAAATAGCTTCAGACAGAGATATAACATTACATACATTACATAACATTATCTCACCCTCAATCGCGCACACACAGACACACACAGATAAGCTCAGACACAAACACGCACACACACAAACGATGGAGCGTTTTTATCAAACTGATGCGATAACAATAGTTTAGGTGCTCGAGGCGGGTTCCAATCAGCACGCTCTCCTTTGCAATTCAAATCATCATCCAGCTGACTGCTAATTGGCTGTGAGCGTGACAGGGAAGAGAGCTGATTTGTTCCAGTGTTTCCTCTGATCAAAGGAGGAGAGGATGAGGGATTGTGTGTGTGAGTGTGTGTGTGTGTGTGTGTGTGTGTGTGCACGCACGCATTTGCGTGTGCGCGTTGTGTGTGTGTGTGTGTGTGTGTGTGTGTGTGTGTGTGTGTGTGTGTGTGTGTGCGTGCGTACGTGCGCGCGTGTGTGTTCTGGCAGTATACACAATGACAAAACAGTATTTTCTCAGACAAAACACCCTCACATACAAACACAGATACAAACTAGCGATTTGGTTGGGGTTTTTTTTGGGGCCCGGTTCACGTTAACGACGAACGGGAGCCGGAAGAGCCGGTCGGTTCCGAGTCGTGAATGGAATCACCGCCAGGGACCTTTAATTCCCTCAAAATTGTGAATTTAGATGGAGCGCAAAGCGTAAATCAGCCGCGTTCAATACAGAGTTTGCGAGGCGAACAATCTCTCTCTCTCTCTCTCTCTCTCTCTCTCTCTCTCTCTCTCTCTCTCTCTCGCTCCCTCACTCGCCCACTCACTGAGTTCAGACTGAAGGAGTCGACGGTTCTTCTAGTTTGGGACTCAGTGACCGCCTGGTGTGTCCGGCTGCGGTCACCCAGGCACCAGCGAACGACTCTTTTCGGCGGATCGGTTCGGTCGCATCATCCGTCTTGCATCCCGCGTCGCTAACACACACACAAACACACCCACACACACACACACACACGCACACGCACGCGACAAGGCCTGGACTCACAGCGATGATGTTGAAGAAGTCGTCGTCCCCCAGCGTGTCCAGTATGGAGGACACGGTCTGCCGGGCGATGGTCAGCCTCAGCCCCTTCATGCTGCCGCTGACGTCCACCAGGATCACCATGTCCTTGGGCGAGGTGGCGGCCTGGATGTACCACTTGCGATTGCGGCAGTCGAAGGCGATGACTCCGTGCTCGTCGGGCCTCCATTTGATACCTTGGAGAAGAGTCAAGCTATTTCATGTGTGTCTCATTATTGTTTTTATTCAATTCTATCATGGAGACTAATAATTTAATAATTGATATAAATAGAATTTTTCAAAATAAATATCAATTTATATCATTTTATAATAAGTACTAATAATTTATTCTACTTTCATTCGGTACTTCATGGTTACAATAGTCAGCCCGACTGTATTAAGCCGTTACCCTCACCTTCTTTGGTGTCAAAAACAAATCTAATGTTATCTGATCTAAACTAATATAACTTAACATAATCTAATCTACTGTATGTTTTCTTTTTACTAATATCCCACGATAAGACAAGGTGGATGTTTATCTTCTGACCTCACCCCCCATTCGTAGGGGTCTTCCATTTACTTTCCAGAGTTTTTAACAGCCAGCATTCTAATCTCACCGGATTTCCATTGTCGCCTTTGTTGCTTTCCCCGATCGCTCCTCTCTCTCTCTCTCCTCTCTCTCTCTCTCTCTCTCTCTCTCTCTCTCTCTCTCTCTCTCTCTCTCCTCCATCTCGCTCCCCTCTACGCTCCCTCTTGCTCACTCCGCTGGCCTCCGGTCCACAACTGTCCATCACTGTGACTGAACACTCCCACCCGCCCCGCATTCTGCCTTTGGGACCGAGCTACCGCCAAGATAATTACAAACACACACTCGCTCAGCGACTAACTAAGGTGCCTACTGTATGTACACACTCCAAACACACACACACACACACACACACACACACACACACACACACACACACACATACACACACATACACACACACACACACACTTACCTGGGTACTGTCTGAAGAAGCCTTTAGCACTGCCAAAGTACTGCCATATGAGCGATGGGTCTTTCTCAAAGTTGTCCACAAACACTTTATTCAAGGCCTCAGACCAGTACACTCCATTGACTATCGCTGAGTCTAAGACATGTAGGAGGAGAAAAGAGAAAAATAAGTTCATTTTGTTTCCATGAGCGATGCCGCAACACACTCAAGTGGCGAGAGTTTGACTCGAAAAGATGAAGGGATCTCGTTGCGTATTCCAAACACAAAAAACGTGGCGTCTGCTCCACCATCCGTACAGTATCGCAGACTGAATGCACGTCCTGAAAAATGCTATCAGCCACTATTCATTACACAGCGATAAGGATGAAACCATAACAGAAAAATAGAGGCATGGGAGGGGAGAGATTGGATTAGGGAGATAAAGGAAGAATGGACAGGCAGCGGAGGCACTTGGATGCTTCTGTTTAAAACACATAATTGTGCATGAGGGTCCACAGGTAGAAATGTGTGTGTGTGTGTGTGTGTGTGTGTGTGTGTGTGTGTGTGTGTGTGTGTGTGTGTGTGTGTGTGTGTGTGTGTGTGTGTGTGTGTGTGTGTGTGTGTGTGCGCGTGTGTGCATGCGCGAGTGAGCGCGTGCGTGCGTGTCCGTTGCAGTATGACTGTAGCAGAAGTCTGGATGTGTGGGTGGATGGATGGTGGAAGTTTTCCAGTTTTTGTTCAAACTGGTATAGAAATGTGCCGGTGCCGGCCTAGTCGCCCACCCTCAAATTCTGAAGCTTCAATTGAATTCACAGTGAAAAGGACATTGTGAACATTCTGGGACTACTACAGTTCAAATAGTCTGGACATCCTATCACAGCGGTTTCGATATCCCCCAACACAAAAATCTGATACCGAGCATTATCTCAATTTTGTCGGATATCAAATGGACTTTATTTGTTTCTTTTTTTTGCACATACAATGCATTTTAGATGCATCTAATGGGAAAAAAATGATTCCATGTTCATTGTAAGGCTCTAATGGCCCTACAATCTACAGTTGAGTAAAAGTAATGGATAAGAACAGTTGCCAATATGAAGGAGATTCTTTATTTATTGATTTCAATATAAGGATTAGCATAGAGATTTTCAACACTCGTGGTGATATTGGTCCATCAATGTGAAATATAAACATGAAACACCCCTGGTGATTCTTCCCCTCTTGGAGTAGTGATGAGTTGTTTATAGACCCAACCATGGTAAAATACTTCACCAAAGAGGGGGATTGGTGGAGGTTGGTACAACAAAAAACTGTGCTCTTGTCATCCCACAGGTCGTCCACAGGACAGAGTTATTGCAGCAGTTCTTGATGATTAAACAATGAATAAAGAGTGGCATTGCAGGTTGAGAAGTTGAACTCCACTTGCAGACTCACTCTGTCCAAGATGCAATGACATACAAATACTGTGTGTTGTATGGCCAGCATGCTGACAGCACAGGTTTAAAAAAAAAAAAAAAAAAAAAAAAACAGAATAGGAAAGGAGAGGATGAAAGCCAAAAAAAGTAAGAGAGAAAGAGAGGAGCGAGAGAGGGAGAGAGAAAGAGAATTAGCGACATTGTTCCGCCAGTAACAATGATCAACAGTCATTTGAATAAGCCATTATTGAATTTGATTCTTCTGGAAGCTATATATATATATATACTATATACTGTATATATATTCCAAACCCTCCCCTAGCCATTCAAAAGGGAAATAGGGGAATGGGTTGGATATGGTGAAGAGTTCCATTTACACAACAATCCAGTCCTTCCTGGTGCTGTGGTTGGAAAGTCCATTATGATCTGAACCCATTTCATTGAGAGGGAAGCGGATGGATTCTTCTCTTCCTCTAAACTGCCATTTGAATTCATCTCCACTCATGCACTACTTAATTTAATCCGATCAAAGGAGCTCCCGTGGTTCTCGAAAAGGAACGTACATGTGTGTGTGTGTGGGCATGTGTGTGTGCGTGTGTATGTGTGTGTGTGTTGCGTGTGTATGTGTGTGTGTGCGTGTGTGTGTGTGTCTGTGTGTGTGCTTAGATTATAAATTCGAAATTGTGTAGATCAGGCAAACTGACACAAACTGTGCCAATCATAGAGATCTGGGCATGAATTCAACTTCATATTACCTCACTGATGATGATTAGGACAGAATGTTAATCAGAGGAAAAATTATGAGAACTTTGGAGGAAATGTGTGTGTCTGTGTGTTGCTCATTAATCGTACTTTTATTATAGTGACTTGTTTAAGAATCGGTGTGTATGTGCGTGTGTGCACGTATGAATGTGTTTACCGTGATATCAAGATTGAAGATTCAAGAGGTTATTTGTCACATACATGTACATACGGTCATACATATGTGCAGTGAAATATCATGACACCCGGTGATTACACACAATAAGCTCTATAAGCTCTAGAAATACAAAAAATACTAAAATGTGCGTAATTGACACGAGGCGCTTGTGCAGGCAGCCGCAAAGGGCGGCGCCACAATCGTGATTCTGGGTTCTATAATTATAAAAATGGAATTAATTGTCTATTGTTGAATGCAGTGATATTGGATTTTGGATATGAGACATTTTTACTCATATAAGGCTGATATACATTTAAATCTAATTTCCCAGGGGGGACCGTGTTGAACATTCTGTCCCGTGTTTTTATTCGTGATGAGACCTTACTTCTGTCAAAAATCACAAAATAAAAAAAAAGTTGTTATATGCTATTTTTTTAGCATTTTAGTAGGATTTTATTTTATTTACACAATTTATATGCTAATTATAACAATATGCCAGGGCCAGAGGATTCAAAGACATTAGGGGCCTAGCCCAAGCAGACCATGCCACTAGGCACTCGGTTGGCGAGGGGGGCTCCCAGCTCCCTCTCCGGGACAGGGGGACGCGCAGCAGAACTCCCGATTTGCGCGTTTGGTCAACGATATCATATTATTTTCGAGGGCTTAAATGCACCATTGGAATGACAGATGAAAAGATGCGGGGCCTTTTTTTTTTATTACTCTTATTTTTGTAAAAATTTGATGGGTGGATATTTTATATCGGGGGCTATTCATAAAATTTTCGGGGCTGAAGCCTCTCTGATGTATGCTACTGCTACAGTTGAGCGTATATATCACCGACATTGGTTGTACATTTAATTCCGTACACATACGCACGCACATGTCGATATTATGGGAATGAAATCGCTGTCCATCTGCGCTGCGCTGAGTGTGTTAGAAGGTGTTTGTTGTGTTCAGGTTGCAGCGCGAGGCAGGAAGATAGATGCTCGGCTGCACAGATTCCACCTGCAATTCATCTCCAAAGGCAAGCAGCACCCTGCTATTATGGACTTAACCTCCCATTCATCACGGCTGCCATCACAACCATCTCTGAACGGCCAAGTCTCAGCCAGCTGTCCAACACAAAAGTAAGAAATCGGTCCTGGCTCAAAATCAAGGCTCTGAGGGCTTGTGCGTTCAAGTGTTGTTTTCAGCGAAATCACAGGCGATTCAAACTACAATACATCAATCCATGAAGTTTCTTTACCCACTCACTCTTGTTTGGGGTGGCGCCACTGGGGTGCTGAGGCTTATTGCACCTGCAGGCATAAGGCGGTGAGACACCCTGAATGAATGCTGGGCCACTGCGGGGTCAACCTCGTATAATTCACACCCACAAGCAATTTTCTGGTTTTACCTCAGTCTAAACCTTCGTGTCGTTGCTATTTGGGAGAAAACCGGAGCGCCCAGAGGAAACCCCATGGAAATGGGGGAGACACACTTCATGAAGAAAGGAGTAGAGTTGATGGCAGAGCCCGGTTTCATCATTTTTGTCATCTCTGGAATATATTGTTCCATATTAATTACAAAAACAAGTAAATTCCACCTGGCACAAACTACTTTCAGGCAATCCCTGCCTGTGATAACCAGTTAGCTTTCAGATGGACAGTAACAGAGCTTAAAGACCCTAAACTGGTGTCTAATGGGCGACCTGCAGGTGGAGCGAATACTTGTACCCTGCTCTCTCATCAACTGTCTCTCTCCCTGTGAATGGACTAGAAAACTGTCCCCCCCCCCCCTCCTCTTCTTGCACGTACAGTTCCTTTGTGGTATATTTTCTCTCTCTCTCTCTCTCTCTCTCTCTCTCTAGTGTAATTAATCTTTCACTCAGACCTTCCATCAGTGTGATTTAACCTACTTTCTCAATCACTCCCCCCTCTCTCTCTCTCTCTCTCTCTCTCTCTCTCCCTCTCTCTCTCTCCCAGCAAATCATTTCTATGCTTCTGGTCGCTCGCTTAAGCCGACATGACGTTCGCCCCTTGCTCCGAGCGCGTGCGGGGATCTGACTTCATGGGTTTGACTTCAAATGACGGTAAATTAGCAGAATCTACTGATTATTAAGCTGCTAATGAAGTCTCGGCGCGGCGAGGATGATCTGCAGTCAAGCGAGTTGCTGTTAATGAACTCGGATCCTCCCGTGTATGCACGCACCGCGGTTCAATGGCGATTTTCGACACCCCGTACGCACCAAAACTCTTCACCAGAGATCAGTTGAAGCACATGCGGGCTACGGTTCAAAAGTGGCAATGTGGGAAAGAATGGATTGATATTCCGTTCAGGGATCACACCCCGTGCTCAACATTGACTTAGGTTTGATGTATATTCACCAATTGAACGTTTATGTCCCTCCCAATGAGGACCATTACTGTGGGATTCCAATAATATTCCAATACTATGGCTTAAACTAAATGAGTATGTCAATGCGTTACATTAACACACGTTCCTCATTCCCTGGACTTTATCGGTGAACATTGCACGTACTGTTACACTTTATACTGTACATATGCTTATATATTTCACTAATATTGTACTTATTGTTTTTACAACACAAAGACAAATTCCTTGTTCGTGTAAACTTACTTGGCAATGAAGACTATTCTGATTCTGATTCTGATTCTAAATCTATTCCATGCCATGCGTGCGCTGAGAGTCTGGCGCCGGCGTCACCTTTGTTGTACATGTTGGTAGGCACTTGGACCACACTGAGGCTCAGATTGACCGACAGGTTGTTGAAGTGGTCGTTGGGCTGCAGGATGAATTCTCCGCCCAGTTCCACGCTGTTCCCTTCCTCGTTGACCTCGTTGATCAACACGGCGTTGAAGTACTCGTACTGTAACGAGAAAACGGGGAAGAGACAGCAAGTCAGGAAAAGAAGATATAAGACGCAGCCCGGGCACAAAATGAAGCTCTGAGCACGGGTTCAATTAGGAAGACCATTACGGTGCGCCGGTCATTCTCACATAAAGCACTCTAAAGGAGACCTATAGTGCAAAGCTCACGTTTTCAGCGCTTGCGCGCGTACATGTTGGTCACTGACGGGCGTACTATCACACAAACTGTGAAATAAGACTATGCTCAGAAATAACTCAAGTCAGTTTATTGTGAGCTGTCTGTCTCAGAAAACATGTGGCGAAACAAGGCGTTGGGCTTTGCTGCCCTCCCACACGTCACGAAGGGTATTATTCTAAATAGAGCCGCCCTCCATCTGAGCAACTCCACCCACCGCTGGAGTGCGACCGGACCCGTTCGCATCAAAGCAAGAAACATAGGGAAGCTGGCTGCTGGCTGCAGAGACCAGCGCATATCTTTTAAAAGAAAGAGGAATTAATAGCAACTCTCCGTGACAAAACTGCAAACGATGGAAATGTACGTATTTAAAAAATAATTCTGCTGTGTGTTTCTTTCTGTGAGTGTTTGTGTGTGTCCACGGTAGGTTGACTGTACTGGAGGCCGCGGTGCTCAATCCACTCTGTGTTTCCTCAAACAAAACCGTAGATGTATTTATTTTATTGATTATTATTTTATTTTGAGACGTTTCTGTAATTGAATGAAACAAAAAAGCCCCAAGCCCCGGCGTATCCCAAGCTTCATGCTGCTCCGAACACTGCGGTGAAAGGAATAAACTTTTAAATGAGGCCCTCGCCTCAAATTAGTTCAGAAACAGATATTTGATGGACTGATCAAGTGAAATCAGTGAAAGTTTACAGACTAAAATCAACGGAACCCGTAGTAAAGCTCAAACCCTATCGGCTCACAGAAAATGGGACCTGTGCTCAAACCCCACAGAACTCGTGGCCTTGGGAGGGTGGCTCCTCCCACTTATACAGAGCGTCCTGAACACAATGGTTGTGTAATGGCATTACACAATGGCTGTAATGCATAATCTGAGTTGTATTTTCAGCAAAAAGCTTAAAAATCATGTTTTGGAGACCTCAGACACCTATAACAAAAAATCGAAGAGGAGACAACTTTATGACTGGGTCAACGCCAAAATATGTTCTTGCACTTTCTCCAAAATCAGGAGTTCAGTGATTTGATCAATATTCACGCAAGTCGATCCCAATGCACCCCAATCGCTGAATCATGTTATTGGTGCATCATGACGACTAAATCTCCAAACTGCTGAGTCAGAATGTAGTTGGCTTGCCGAGGTAACCTGAATCCCTGGATCATCCCAGAGGTGCATGTTGTTGCGGGGAAAAGCTGCTGAGTTGACGGATATTCGCCCTGTCCGTCCAGCCTGCTGCTGCTGTGTGTGTTGCCCTACCTCCCCTGTATTTTTAGTACTGCGCATACTGGGGAGACTATTAATAAATCATAGAGCTAGATAAATATAGAGTGCATAGTTCCCTAAGGTCCTGTGACTCTGCAATGGAAGGCGCAGCGCTCACTGGTGCTACAGCCAACAAAGGATGGCCAGTGGGGAAACAACAAAAAGCAAAGAGACAGCGGTCAAGCCAGATTAATTATTCAGACATTTAATAGTACACACACTACTGTACGTAGGCCTGTATTTGCAAGCTTTCAATTTAATAAGCCCAGACGTTTGAGTCATTGAGCCAGAAAATGTGAATATTGTTGTAACCATAATTTTTTAAAGGTGACGGCATATGGGGCTAAAAAAAGGTCCTTCCATATAATTAAATCACTTGTCTCAGGTATTCAGAAAATACAAGTTCTGACGGTGCTCAGAGTGCTCTGTAGCAGCTGAACCGGTGTGGCATCAACTATTAAATATTTATTACCAGCAGAGACTTGTGCTTCGAGAGACAAACACTGAGGCATGTTGTGATGCCAGTGCCAATATTTTTTTTTCAAAATTACAACCGCACGAGTGTAATTGACTACTATTCAATCCTAAGGCCATATTGATTTATCTTATAATGACCGTGGAGAGTGGAGAGGATGAACTGGCCCTTCCCTGAGAGTGTCATAGCCATTCTCGACATCTGTGCTATCAATGAGTGGAGGACGGAAACCTTTCTAGACGTTCACAGTCCATGTCCATCTTGGCACTATTGGACTCTCTAAAACATAAACCATTGTCTCTCAAAGCCTTCAGACCTCTCAACGGCTTCCTCTTCCTATTCAAGCCTTTCGACAGCTATATTTTGTCAAACTGAGCCCCCTCCTCGCCACCTTCTCCTACCACCAGTAACCTTCATCCAGGTTTGTGAAATCCCTCCAGATCCCTGTGAGCAGCACCATCAGCTCCTCAGCCCGGTGCAAAACACCGATAAAGCCATCAATTAGGCTTGCGAACACAGCTCCTATCAGTGTAATTAATCAAGCCTGGTTAGTCTTATTAACCCTCTATCAAGGGGAGCGCTGCCATTTCAAGGTGAAGGAGTGGCTGCGCTTCATCCTTCTTTCCCTATCACTTTCTCTTCCCTTAGCCTAACACTCTGCTGTCCCTCACGAGGTAAGAAAAAATTGTATGTTCCTGAATCACAGTTTTCTCTTTTTCTTTGTCCTTCACAGAGTTCAACGGCACTGAGTTGTTTAGTAAAAGGTCGGAGACAAGACATGTTTCTCTCTGAAAGGCGCGGTGGCAGTTTCACCTGCAACACGCCACCCAAGTCGCAGCCAATGGGGTTAAAAAGAACCAGTTTCATTGCAGAGAGTGGGCAAGGTGGAACAAGCCCGGAGCAGATGGCAAACATGTCATGACAAGGGCTCCTTTCCTGTGTGTGTGTGTGTGTGTGTGTGTGTGTGTGAGGATGGGGGTTTCCCCTGTTGCTCATTGATTACTCTAACGAACAATAGGCCACCCAAAAAGCCACCCTGATCCAGGGCCCAATTGCCTAGACCCAAGACAGGTTTGGCTGCTTAAAACACACCACCCCCACACCACAGACGTATGCTGGCGGAGGTGAGAAATCAGTTGGAAAAAACAGAAAGTTTATAAGTTTGTTATCTCATCAATATGAGAGAAAATCACAATATAATAAGATACATAACACAACCTCTCAGTTGGACCTTGTTTAACTGGAAATTGTGCATTTACATATATGACAATTCAAGATTCAAGATTCAAGAGGTTTATTCGTCACATACATATACATACTTCCATACGTACAGTATATGCAGTGAAATGTCAATGCAACGCACCCAGTGATTATGCACAATATGATCTAGACTGAACACAATAGCTACCTAATTTCTCCTTTACAAACTAACTGAAACTAACTGCTTCCTAAAACGTAATGCAGTAAGAAAATAGAATAATATAGAATAAAATAAAATAAAATAACTCAAAGGTAATGCAGAGTGGTGGTACAAGATAGAAATAAAGGGAATAGACTAATGTATATGGGATAGGCTATTATGTATATACAGATATGTGCATTAATGTGGCATGTGAATAAAGTGAGGTAGTGTGTGTGGAGATATACAGTTTACAACAGTACAGCACAGCAATACAGTAACACCAAACAGAATAGCAATACAGCACAGTATGCAGTAACCCAGAACAGTGATACAGTATGCAGCACCTCAGTAGTGAGGACCCCTGGTGAGTTCAGCGTTGACAGTTCTTATGGCTTGCGGGAAGAAACTCCATCTCAGTCTCTCTGTCCTCGCTGTGTGACTGCGGAGGCGCTTGCCCCACCGCAGCAGCTGGACAGTCCGTTGTTGGGGTGGTGAGGGTCCTTCCTGAACCTGCGGGTTCTGCTACTACACCTCCTGGTGTATAAGTCCTGCAGGGAGGGGAGGGTAGTTCCAGTGCTACGTTCAGCTAAACGCACCACCCTCTGCAGGGCCTGCCTGTCCTGAACAGTACAGTTCCGAAACCAGGCAGTGATGTTGCCTGTCAGGATGTTCTCCACTGCTCCAGAGTAGAAGGACTTGAGGATCCTTACCGAGACCCGGAATTTCTTCAGCTGCCTGAGGTGGTAAAGACGCTGCCTCGCCTTTCTCACCAGAGTGTCTGTGTGTATAGTCCATGTTAAGTCCTCCGTGATGTGGACTCCCAGGTACTTGAAGCTGCTCACCCTGTCTACAAAGGTCCCATTAATCACCAACGGCGCATGCGTCCTCGGTTGTAATCCTTTCCTAAAGTCCACAATCAGCTCCTTAGTATTGCTGACATTCAGGAGGAGGCTGTTGCCCTGGCTCCACAGTGACAGGTCAGCCACCTCCTCGCGGTAGTCTTTCTCATCGGCGTCGCTGATCAGGCCCACCACGACGGTGTCGTCAGCAAACTTTATGATGCTGTTGGGGCTAGACCTGGCCACACAGTCATGTGTGTACAGGGAGTACAGTAGGGGGCTGAGGACGCAGCCCTGGGGGGATCCTGTGTTCAGAGTGAGGGACTTGGGCTAGACCTGTGCCTCCCCACCCTAACTACCTGGGGCCAAGGGGAGAGGAAGTCCAGGATCCAGGCAAACAGTGGAGTGTTCAGTCTAGCTCCTGCAGCTTGACAGCCAGTCTGGTGGGGGCTATGGTGTTGAAAGCTGAACTATAATCGATGAACTGCAATCTCACATAGGCCCCCTTCCGGCCATCAAGGTGCGTGAGCGTGGTGTGCAGTACCTGGGAGACCGCGCCATCCGTGGATCTGTTCTTCCGGTACACGAACTGCAGTAGGGTCCAAGGTGCGGGGGAGGAACACATCGAAACACATCAAAATCACCAAGGTGAGGGCCACCGGATGCTAGTCATTCAGGCAGGCAGGAGATACGATCGGTGGACCTCTTGAAGCAGGACAGGACCACTGATTCAGCCAGGGAGGCGTTGAATATCGTAGTGAGCACCAGGCTAGCTGGTTAGCACAGGTCTTCAGTACTCGTCCTGATATGCCATCTGGGCCCGCAGCTTTCCTTGTGTTCACACACCTCAGAGCCTCCTGACGTCATGCTCAGACATTTACATTACATTTACATTTAGTTATTTGGCAGACGCTTTTATCCAAAGCGACTTACAAGGGAGAATAACATTCAGCTACATTGCAACAGAGATTAGTGTAACAACAACATTGGTGTAACAATAAATACTGCAAGGTGGTGCAAAGTAATTGTAGATTAGGACAGGAGGTACTCACTGAAGAGCTGGGTCTTCAGGTGCTTCTTAAAGACAGAGAGGGAGGTCCCCGCTCTGGTCATTTTTGGCAGCTCGTTCCACCAACGTGGAACTACAAATGAGAATAGCCTGGATTGCCGTGGCTGTATGGCCGGCAGAGCCAGGCGACGCTCATTTGACGAGCGCAGCATCCGGGGGGCAACATGTGCTCTTACAAGAGCATTTAAGTAGGCGGGAGCATTCCCAACAATCACTCTGTAGGCCAGCATAAGAGACTTGGACAGACACTAAGAGTGCGTGCTCATCCCCAGCGGTGTAACTCCAATTAGCTGGCGAGCTAGTGGTGCTGTTGCCAGACTCAAACTGTGCATAAAAGGAGTTCAGTTTGTTGGCTAGGGAGGCGTCTACACTCGTGGCTGGGGAGGGGCTGCTCTTGTAGTTAGTAATAGTCCGCAGCCCCTGCCACAAGCGTCTGGTGTCCCGTTGCTCCAGCTCTAGCTCCACTGTGTCTCTGTACGTCCGTTTGGCGTCCTTCACCGCCCTCCGCAGATTTTACGACGCTGCTTTGTAATTTTCCATATTTCCGGATACAAGACCTTTGTTGTAAGCGGCCGTGCCAGCATTCAGGGCGCCACGGATGGATTTATCGACCCACGGTTTCTGGTTCGGGAATATCCAAACTTTAACCGTGGGAACGATACTGTCCGCTAACGTAGCTATGAAGCTCACAGCTATTTCCGTAAACTCGCTCACATCACTGGAACATGTCCCAGTCTACATCAGTAAGAGTGTCCTGAAGCGCGGCCTCCGATTGGTCCCACCACCGCTTGACGTCCCTCGTCACCACCGGTTCACGCATGATGCACGGCTTGTAAACGGGAACCAGCGAAATCACGGTGTGATCTGATTTCCCAAAAGCAGGGAGCGAGACGGTCTTGTATCCATTCTTGTAAGGTGTATAACAGTGGTCCAAAGTTCTATCTCCCCTGGTGGCACACGTGATGTGTTGATAGAAATTAGGCAGAACTTTAAGGTTCGCCTTGTTAAAGTACCCAGCCACCACCACAGCCTCGTCGGGATGTTCATTCTGAAGTCCGCACAACACATCAAATAGGTCTGATAGTGCTGTGTCGGTGTCTGCTTGCTGTGGAATATAAACCACTGTGATGATGACCGTGCTGAATTCCCGGGGGAGGTAGAATGGACGGCATGAGATGGTCAGCTGTTCCAGGTTTGACGAGCAGGGGCGGGAGAGAGTCTTAATGTTGTTGGGGTTACACTAGCGACTGTTTGTCATGAGGCAGACGCCTCCGCCCTTGGATTTCCCGGACTCCTCGGACCTGTGGGTGCGGAACACGGAGAAGGACTCGGCTGGACGTATGGCGTGGCCCGGCACCAGCGGGTTCAACCATGTCTCCGTCAGGCAGAGGACGCAACTGTTTCTCGTATCCCGTTGCAATGCAATCCTTGTTGGAAGATCAATCTTGTTCTCCAGGGACTAAACATTGGCAAGAAGGATGCTTTGCAGAGGTGGACGGTAAGGTTGCGTCCTCATTCTGACCCAAATGCGGCCTTGTTTACCACGGTGCTTCCTCCGTGGTCCCAACCGTGGAACAGTGGCTGCATCGTTGTTGTTGTTACTGTTGTTGTTGAGAGTGTTGGCAAGCAAAATCTCCGGCGGCCACTCTGGATCCGCAGATAAAAAGTGCCAAAGTTGTTCTTTCAGGGAAATCGCGGCCGTAGGAGATCACCGCCAATGCATTTTTGGCGGACATTGGTCAGTCCACACGGAGCGCCCGCGCAGGCCGCCGCAAGGGGCGGCGCCACGATCACGTTTTACTTTGGAATACATTCTATAATGTTCTTAAAATATCCGTCTTTATTAACGGGAACGATGACTCCCGTCTGAGTGTAGATTTGGTGCGGCTGAAACAGAATAAGTTGTTGTCCTAAGGAGAGTTGTGCCAACTTTCTCCTTTGAAAGATCGCCAACAAAGGAGCCATCGATGTTGAGAAAATAAGTCCCTCCTACTATTGAAGCTTTTAACTCCTACTCCTTTACGATATAAAGCCTCTTTCCACTAAAGACTTTCTAGAAACTTTAATCAAAGCGCAAGGATAAGCCAAGCAAGAGAGGTGAAGGGAAGAGAGGAGAGGAACAGAATGTAAAGGTCAGGGTTAGATAAAGATGGACAAGAGCGAAGTAGAAAAGAGATAATGAAAGGAAGTGTTGATCTAATGGAAGTGAGTCAGCCATTTTAATGTCAAACCGTCCATACAGCAAGTAGGCGGTGGACGATATCACTGTGCATCTTGTCTTATCTTATCTTACATGTTGACTGCATTGAAACACATGGAACTGGAGTATTAACCCAGAATAGGGAAAAAGAGAATCTCTTTACCCATAAATTGTACCAGAGGAAGTGATCAGTGAACACCAACCGATCAAGATAAATGCTATCTCCGAGGCAGGTTTATTTCCTCCACCAACCCCAATATCAATATCAAGTGACATGGCAATAAATGTTTTTTTATTACAATTATCATTATGAATCTCTGGCATATGTAAGAGACAAACTCAACGATGTAACCTGTAATTCTCCCTGACGTGTGTCAAGCCCAGCGCCAGGATGAAGTGACTGAGGGGGCAGTTAAAAATGGCAAGGGGGGAAATCTTTTTGTAGATTATAGGGCTGCCGTGGATGGAGGGCTAAGTTGCCATGTATGGCACGGTTCACTAGAATTTAAACAAACATTCCAAATAATAATTATAATGAAATGAATCTACTCTGAGGCAAATTAATCTTTCATCATTCGTCCATTGTTTACACCGTGACAATATTACTCGCGTGAGCAGAGATATTCTGGGCACGTGGCTCCACTACATCCACGCGCGAGGATCTCATTTGCACTCGCAGATTTTGCCACTGATTTGACGTCCTAAGATCGCTTTCTGAAAAAATGCCAAATGACTTGCTTTAATGAATTTTGTTTGTTTACACAATGAAGAATTGTCACATTTCACTTCCATGAGGCTGTTCTCAGCAGACAGTTCACAGGCAATTTAACTTGGCCGCAATCTCAACTCAACTGCTGCGACGCTGTGATAGGTCTAAAATGACATCAATCACAAATAAAAACAATTTAATTAAATCTTAAATTGAATCTTGCAGCAGGAGTGATTTTGTTCTTTGCTATTAATATGTTATTAAAAATATAATTGTTAATAACCTTTTAACTGGACCAGCCGCCAGTGCGCAAGGAGTTCATATGAGCAAGCACAGCCGGGTCTGGCCCACCCCTAACGCAAGGCCTGCCGTGTGTTCTCACAAATAACACTACGGCCATAGTGAAAGAGGCAAAAAGTAATTCTACTTGATGTGAAATACCATGTATAATTACAGTGTTCCAGTAATCTGTCCTAAAATATGTGAGTAACAATCGTACCTCCTCGAAGGGTAGGTTGGCTATTTTTCAACCCAACCCTTATTAAAAAGTTTGTTTGCAAAATTGCCAAACACTTTACCATTGAGAAATTTACCGCTCTGCTGAAGCTTCTCACTGTGCTTAAATGTAGTCCAGTGGGGCAAACGTTTAAGCCTGAAAACACCATTAAATCTCTGTGGCAGTTTCGCCGACCACACACCACCCAAGTGATGTGTTCAGGGACCTATGGCACAGAGACACAGAAGACGGGGTTGTAGACACCAGATTATTGAAGAGAGTGGGCCAGTTGGAAATTGCCCAGGAGCAGATGGACATGTGTCATGACACAGGCTCCTCTCCTGAGTGTGTGTGGGGATGGAGCTTTTACCTGTTGCTCATTAGACCAACCAACGAGCAAGAGGTATGGAGCCACTCTGATCCTAGTTACCTAGGTCCAGGTCAGGTGTGGCTGCACAAACCACCCCATTTTTGTATTGCCCCAGTGCATCCAAAGAATAATGTTGGCTACAGTAGGTTTTTAGTAGGAAGTTGCACAGTGCAACTTCCTATTTCTAGTCTTGGATGTAGCCTTTGAGATCGTGGATGTAGCCAAAAGAGGTTATTAGTGGAAAGGTAAAGGAATCAATAAAACCCTGAAACGTGATATATTATATGCACATATTGCAAAAATATTTTTTGCAGTGTCATACATTAGGACTGTCTGACATAATATTGTGAGCTACCTGTTTTCGAAAGGTAGACACAAGGCTTAAAAGAGAGCCCCATTGGACCGCATTTAATGAGTGTTAAAATCTGCTCAGGACAACATGTGAATCAGTGCCACTTCAATAAGGAAGCAATGTTGGACAGGGTCTGCATCGGCACAATTAGAACTTCTGTACATCACGACGAAGCCAGTTAATTTGTGGTTAAGCCAAAAAAAAAAAAAAAAAAAAGAGCCAGTGATAATAATATAATATAAGCAGATGCCATGTGGTGTTCAATCTGGAGAGGCTGCTGGAGGTTGCAGCTAGCGGTGACCTTCAAAACGGTGGGAGACTCACGTTTCATCTACCTGCCCTATCCATATCCATACCCCTGCTCTGAACTCTCTCTCTCTCTCTGTCTCTCTGTCTCTCTCTTTCTCTATCTCTCTGTCTTTCTCTCTCTCTCCCCCTCCCTCAATCTCTCATCACAGGGAGCCACTGTGCCTTCAAACTCCACCACCCCTGGCCCCCATGAGGAAGATGGTGCCCAGAGACGGGCTTAATTAAAGTTGATTATCACCCTAACAAGCTCTCCAACTCTCATTTCCCTGCCCTCCATCCTCTCCTATTCCCCTCCATATTCTTTTCATCCTGCTCTGCGTTTCTCAGCAAAGCCCACAAAATCAATACGCAAACACACATGTACACACACGCACGCACGCACACACACACACACACACACACACACACACACACACACACACACACACACACACACACACACACACACACACACATACACACGCACACCTGATCAACAATGATGCAGACACAACAGAGATGGAGAACTGCGAGTGCAAAACACTACATTCCCTTCTGTACCTTTTGTAAATCACAGCAGTTTGGTATACGATGAGCCAAATTTGTTCACTTGCCTGACCAATCCCTACGGTGTCATTATAATCCTGTACACCCATCACATCATGAGAGGAGTAGGGTGGTAGAATAGTGGAATGAGAAGCTATTTTCATCCATGTTGGGGCAGATTCCCATCTAATAGCAGCCAAAAATACGTGTTCCCCACAAAAGAGAACAAATATAAGCTTTTCCTCCAAGCAGCAGCGAGGAGCTGCAATTTGACCCCGTTGGCGAATGAAGACAAGGTTTATTCTTCTGCTAGGAATTTAGCGGGCCAAGTAACACAATTTGACGCACACACACACACACACACAGACACACAGACACACGCACACACACACACACACACACACACACACACACACACACACACACACACACACACACACACACACATACATACACACACACACAAACCCAAGCACTCAAAATCAAACACAAGGGTTGAAAATATCAAAGCGGTCATCACTGGATCCAGACTCACATTGGTGTGTCTCTGCACTCTTAAGTAGAACCCTAGACACGAAAAAAGAATCATATCCTAGAATGTGACATGCCCACACACACACACACACACACACACACACACACACACACACACACACACACACACACACACACTCACTGATTGTCTTCAGCGTTCCCTTTCCTGCCATTATCCTCAGTCTTTCCTTACACTTTACCCCCAAAATGTTGACGTCTTTCCTAGCTCTCAGCCAGGTTCCCTCTGCCCATTGTTCACCTGCTGTATCATCACCTGCCGCTCTCTTTGCATATGCCACACAATGCCATTGTTTAGCTGGTACCAGCTCTCTCTCTCTCTCTCTCTCTCTCTCTCTCTCTCTCTCTCTCCCTCCCTCTCTCTCTCTCTCTCTCCCTCCCTCTCTCTCTCTCTCCCTCCCTCTCTCTCTCTCTCTCTCTCTCTCTCTGCCTGCACAAAGATTGTTGTAATGGAGTTGGTTTTCTCCTCTAAAATGTCATCCTCGAGAGCATTCTGTCGTCCGTCCTTTTTTTGGTGCCTCTTTCCATTTCTCACTGTGATTTTGTTGAGCTTCACTTTTTGGAATAAAAGATAAATCTTGCCTACTTCCAAAATGGCGTACTACATGCTACATAGTACATTCTCATTCATTAAGCCTTGTAAAAAAAAAAGAAAAGATGGCTTTTCGGACATACCATGTTGTCAGACATGACCCGCCCTCTGCCATGGTTGGTTATTGTCATAAAAAAGTAGTGTTATCGCAATGCATTGTGGGATATTTCTGCAAGCATAACTTATAGCGTTTGCATACTAAGATATTTCACCTCCTGGTGCCTTCCGCATACTATTTGAAGCATACTAGAGCTTTGGACACAATCAAAACGCTTACAGATTTACTTGATTAAACGTACGAGATTGTAGCTACTTGAGACTCAGCATTGGTCTCTTTTTTTTCTCCCTGCTTAAGGATAAAACATTTCCAACCCCTGGGCTATTTTTCCTACTGAGCTATAGATAATTATAGGTTAATCCGTATAGAATAGTTCCTCACACACAGCTTTATGTTCTGAGTGGTTCCTGTGCTTGATACAAAGCGACAACTATTCAGTTTTCAGGCTAAATTACAGATATGGAGACCAGCTATACAATCTTACGTGCAGGACATGCAGTTAGTTGTGCAAGAAAAACTACACAAGCGTGTACATGAGCTCACGCAAGTATATTTCCACATACAGCTATTTTGGTTTGATGGACTTTTGCATACACAGATTATATGTACAATATGGAAAATTCCAACTCGGTCTCACGCTTTTTCATGCCGTCGCAATAAATAATTATCTTTTGAATCGTATCCTGTCTGACTTTTTTCGAGCTAGACAAAACCAAATTGAAACCACTATTTTTGTACTACAAAAAATGAAATGTAAACCAAAGAAACTACCATTCTGCCCCATTTCGTTATGCATCTTGATGCAATGGGGATGCATGGGGAAAGTAGTTATATTATTCTAAACCTTAGAAAAGGAAAAGAAGGTATGGGTGAATAAAAGGACATGCATGTGTTAATAGGGGTACATTTGGTCGGGGAATATACCTGAATTATATGTTGGGCCATTTTAAGTGGTGCCCCCTACTGACACTACCACCCCTCCAAAACTACTATGTCCAGACAGTTTACCTTATTTTGTTAGCTCTTTTAATTACTGAGATATAGAGCTCTGGTCAAGGTGCAAAGGTCAATATTTCAGTTTGGGGTCCACTGAAATCTCTCAAACCTACATATGTTAACCTGCAAGATGAGACCTTTGCAAAAACTTGTGTTTAGTGTTGTTCTACGGCAAAGAAAATAAACAAATCCGACCCTGCGAAGGCAGTGGCGTGCCAAGTGTGGATTCCAAGTCCACTCATAGCCTAAATATAATAAAATCAGATTTTTGTCATTTATTCAATTAAATTATTATAGCAGAACCAACTGGTAGCTAGTTAACAATAGTGCTCCATTTGGCATATTTATATTCACAGCATATGGGTTTTCAGTTTAATTATAACTGCAATCATGAGCTCTGTGTGTCTGTGTGTGCGTGCGTGCGTGCGTGCGTGCGTGCGTGTGTGTGTGTGTGTGTGTGTGTGTGTGTGTGTGTGTCTTTTATCTGATGATGCTGTTGCGCTGCTTATCTTGTGTGCATGTGCATTTCTGTTTCTGCCAATATGTGTGATCACCTGTGTAGGATGCGCGTTGCTCTTTGAGCGTGCATGTGTCAACGTGTCGCCGTGTGAGTGTGTGACGCCCATGACACTCCACCGCGCACTGTGAAGGCTTTTCTCCCCGAATTGCGCTAATGCATTCCCTGATCACAAACAGCCCGCACTTTCACACCGCCACGCATAATGCAGAGTGGCTGCACAGAACGATCGGCACCCACTCGCTTAATGGTCAACAGATAGAGGGAAAGAGAAAGCGATGAATCATAAAGGAAAGAAAATGCTAAGTATTTTTTCCAAAACTCTACATTTTCAAAAGGAAGGCCAACAGGCTTCACCAAGTGGTGGGGGGTCTGACGAAATGCATAAGCTCCAGGGATTAAGAGGGTAGAGAGGAGCTTGGAACCCCACCTACACCCGTGCACATGGTAATGTGCATGTGCCGAGACACACGCACGCACGCGCGCACACACACACAAATCCTAATGCATATGTACGCGCACATTAAACCACAGACATGTTGAAATGAAGGATGGTCTTCTGTGAGCGCAGCAGTCAGTCAACAGCCCCGAGCCATGGAGAGAGAGAGAGAGAGAGAGAAAGAGAGAGAGGGAGGGGGAGATAGAGAGAGAGAGAGGGAGAGAATGACTGAGAGAGAATTGCGAAAGAAAGAGGTGGGGTGCAGGGGGTGGGGGTGTAACTGTGAAACGGAACCCACCCGCCCCCGGCGTTCACTTTTAACTCTCCTCCACACTTTGCCTCCGCTATTTTCCCCCCATCGCCTCCACACCTCCGCACTCTCTCTCCTCCTTCATCCCTTGAAAGGGGAGAGCAATCTATCCCAGAGTGGTGGGTGGCGGGTGGAGGAGGAACAACCAGAGGACATGGCAACAGGTAATCAGCGCGCAAACAGATTGGGGTAAACAGCTGGAAGGGGAAGGCCTGGGATGGCTTAACTCTGCCACGGTTAAAACCCTTCACCATGCACCTTAACTGTCCACCCACTCTGCGAGGAGGGGCCTCGCAGAAGAACTTTGTAGCAGCCTACGAGTGGGTCTGGAGGACCAATAACAGAGAGCAGACGTGACTTGCTGAGCATCCCTAAACTAGGTCAAATTTACCTGCAGCCAGCCAGTCATTATCACAAAACAACCCCGGACAGTGTGATCGGGGTCTTCTATGCCTCCGAGGATGTGGCTGCACATTATTCCGCTTATTGCAGGGCTACTTACCAAATAAAAGAATAGATTGAGACAGAATATTGATTTATTTTATAACTACTATGCTTCGTTTGAAAGTAAGAAGCTTCCACTTCCTAGCTCCCAGGAAGTGGAAGCTAACGCTCCATCAACGTGGCAAACTCGTCGCCCTACAAAGGTCCACATTAATTTCTATGTAGCGCCTCAACATGTCGCCACTAGCTAGTGTTAGCCTTAGCATGTAGGCGGTGTGAAACAAGGGGTGTGAATACAGGCAGGGAGAAGTGGTTGCCGTGACAACGGTCATAATCAACAGACAACGGTCATTATTCATAAATAACTGGCCACCTGTTGCTGCGATTGACCAATCAGAATAGAGTATTCCACAGAACCGTGTAATAAATTGAGATAAACATGTAAGGGTTGAAGGCCCTTAATGAATAATAGCAGTGGAGGGCACTGTGGTGTGGGGGTGCTGTGATGTAGGCAGGCCCCACCTGTCTTGGGTCTAGTTAGTTAGGCCTGGGATTAGGGGTGGCTGTGCACCTGTCGCTCATCAGAGCAATCGATGAGCACGGGTTAAATCGCCCATCATTACTTTTTTACTTTCTGGTTATACACATACAGAGACATTGTGAGTATATCATTGAATGGAGCACCGACTATACGGAATGCATCATTTAAATTCCACTTCTGTGCCTGCAGTAAGCTTGCAGGCGATATATAGAAGATATGAAGCAAGAAGAGCGGATAATGTGTTTTCGGGTGTGAGCGCGTGTGAATGTGTGGGACTAGACGAGCGAGGCTATCTCTTTAATAAATAGCTTAAAAATCCCCATCTCATGTGTCCCCGTATGGCACAGGCAGGGAGATGAACAAACACACACACCCCCACACACACGCACACACGCACGCACGCACGCACGCACGTACGCACACACACACACACACACACCCATATTCC
>NC_137194.1:13992317-13997317 GCF_960531495.2 Zeus faber | reverse complement strand
TTCATGAAGCTACGTGATCATAAAGAGGTTCCTCATGAGCCACTCCACCACGCCGACAGGTCTCTTTATTTATAGCGGGGCGTCTCGAGCAGCGGTGCATTCCACAGTTCGGGGGGAAAAAGTTATGGCAAGTGCTTTGCTGTTTAATTTCCCATGTTCCAGCCCAGTTTAGAATTGTCATGCCACCCAATCAGACCAAACTTGATTTCATAATTTATTCGAGAAATACATTTTCATTGCACTTTAAAATTAGATTGATTAAATTATTTAAGGCCTTTAACTTTGAGTCTACGTGTACCTCACCACTGAAAGAGCATGTTAGGCGGTGGTCGTAAATGAGGAGAATGTGGCCATGGTTCAATGTTTATTAAATTAACAATGATTATTTAATGCTAATTAGAATGGGATAGAATAATAGAATGATAATTTGATTCGTGGGTCCTCTCCGTTTTGAAGACAATGAAATCGCATCACATTTAACATCACATCCTTTGTATTATTGTATGAATTTCACTTTGCTTGATTCTGTGAGTGACCTACACAAATGTGTGTATGTTCACATGTGTGTATGTGTGTGTGTTTGTGTGTGTGTGTTTGTGTGTGTGTGTGTGTGTGTGCGTGTGTGTGTGCGTGTGTGCGTGTGTGTGAGTCTGTTTGTGTGCGTGTGTGTTTGTGTGTGTGTGTGTGTGTGTGTGTGTGCGTGTGTGCGGGTGTGTGAGTCTGTTTGTGTGCGTGTGTGTTGTGTGTGTGTGTGTGTGTGTGTGTGTGTGTGTGTGTGTGTGTGTGTGTGTGAGCATCTGCCTATGTTTGGGGACCCCGCAAAGCCCCCGGGGGAGAGAGACAGTGTGCTGGAAATCCATCGCAGAGCATGCTCCAGGAACAAACAGAGATAAGGAAGGTAAGAATAAAGGGAGGATGAGAGAGGAATGAGAGAATAACATTCTCTAAAGGTCTGAACGCTTAGCCTCGCACTCCCAGGGAAATGTCAAACGCGCCTGTGAAGCACAGGCATTGTCGGTGTATGTGTTTGCTTGTGTGTGTGCGTGTGCGTTTGCGTGTGTGTGTGTGTGTGTGCGTATGCGTGTGTGCGCGCGCCTGTGTGTGAAACTGCTGAAACACATACTCGCCTTCTGACCTATCCTCACTAGCAGCCTCTTTTGCAAATGTCAATCATTTCATGTGTGAGTGTGCACGTGTATGATTAACAAAATCGGTTTCAATTACGTGTCTTCATTTGCCCGCGCTGGATTTTCCATTTGTTTTTGCATGTTCACAGAAGCACGAGGGCACATTCCTCTCTTTATATGTCTGTTTGTCGTATATACAATGAAATGCACTCTCTTGTGTGTGTTTGTGAACGTGTCATGATACATTAGTGCATGAAAATGTGAGTTATGAGGAGGGTGGGGGTTGTCAGTCCACTGGCACATCCCAAATACCTCAGTACAGTCCTCTGTCTGGGTCTGGCACCTTGGCCGAGCCTCAGGCACATGTTCGCAGACCCACGCACCCACACACATGCGCGCACGCAAATGTGCGCAAATGCACGCGCACGCAGACGCACGCAAATGCACGCACGCGCATGCACATCCACGCACATGCACACACATGCACACCAATGCACGCACATGCGCGCACATGCACACACGCATGCACGCCAATGCGCGCACACAGAGACATGCATTCAGTAACACGCCTTCACTCATACTTACAAAAATGCTTCCAAGCACCAACATACCGGGTACAGCCGACAAAACTCGAGCCAACATTTCACGGCAACCATATGGAACAAACCCTTAAACTCTGACAGCAACTTCCGTTAGAACCATCTCTAATGCGGGGAAACGTTTTACCCAATCAATCCCAACTTGTTTCAAATCTGTTCTCCATTAACCTGCATATAGGCCATACTTTACTAGACTCCACGGTACATTTAACGCACATATTATTAGTACAGTAGCAGGGAGCTACTTTGTGTCTTGTGTGTGTGTGTGTGTGTGTGTGTGTGTGTGTGTGTGTGTGTGTGTGTGTGTGTGTGTGTGTGTGTGTGTGTGTGTGTGTGTGTGTGTGT
This sequence comes from Zeus faber, assembly GCF_960531495.2. Lineage (NCBI taxonomy): Eukaryota > Metazoa > Chordata > Actinopteri > Zeiformes > Zeidae > Zeus > Zeus faber. The sequence continues at coordinate 13,995,246 of NC_137194.1, read as the reverse complement.
GAATTAATGTGCGCACGTGCAGGTCTGTTAGTGTGCGTCTCTGATGTATTTAAATGAGCCTGCCAGAGTCTATGACGCAGATTAAGGGAGGAAATGACTTTTCTTTTGCAGCCATTCTGCGGAGGCAGTAGCCCAGCATGAGATGATAGCAGTAATTAAACGATATGAAAAGCTCAGTGCTGTTGTGGAACACATGCAGACATTTTCATCCACACAAACCCCAGCGCTCGCGTATGCGAGCCGAGGCAACAGTGGACAGGGCCGGAGCGGTGCGCATAGAGCTAACAAGGCATGCTCTGTTGGCCTTGATCGGGTTTGTAAGAGTAAGGGTGTTAGAGTTCCTCAGATCCCTTGTCAACGCCTGCTCTCGTGCTCTCCGCCGGAGGATGCGTTCTTTCTTTCCGACTTTTTATTTTGTAATGACATGACATGCCATTATGCCCCGTTCCGTACCCATGTCACTGACATTTGCACCCATCTAATTGCACCTGAAAACCCAATAATCATGCGCTTGCTTTCAATTCCCAATAGTTAATGAATGATCTTCCAAAGTCAGGTCTCAAACTCACTGGCTATCTGATTGGTTTTTGTTAGTTTTTTTTCCCCTCGTGGTTCCTGTGTGCCCCGTTTCCTGAACACCGAACAACTGACCTTAACAACATCAGCCAATTATGAATGCATCAATAAACCCCTGCAACCTCGCGCACGCCGTCATTTAAAGCTGATCTATGCTATCAACTGCTGCCGGGGAGGGAGAGAAGTGGAGGACAGGTGGAGGGCTGCATGCATTATTGACTGGAAGCGGAAGTCTGTCCTTTTTTTTTTCCCCTTTCTCTTTTTTTTTACGCAGTACTTAAAGCCTCGCCTCGGCACATTTCTCTCTCTAGGGGGAGATTCGGAGGCAGTGGCCTGATTCCAAATGTTCTCCAGAGGTGGCCAGGAACAAGAGAACACGAATCAGAAACGAGCGAATGTAAAACTTAAGTGTACAAAAGGATCTGAAGTGCAGTTGTTTCGTCAGCCACTTTCATCAGAGCTGCGTTTGTGACAATGTAGACGTACTGTACGTGTCAAACACTCTTAAGTTGACGGAAATAAGAACAGCGATTACGGATTACGGCACGGGGCCTCTTCCTGTGATAGCTCTGGCAGTAAAGGAGAGAAAGGGGGAAGGATGTAATAAGGGGGGTGTTCAGGTTAGGGTTAGGCATATGCTGGTGTGTGTGTGTGTGTGTGTGCGTGTGTGTGTCTGTGTGTGTGTGTGTGTGTGTGTGTGTGTGTGTGTGTGTGCGTGCGTGCGTGCGTGTGTGTGTGTGTGTGTGTGTGATGTGTCCACCAGTGAATGCACAAGACTCGTAACAATTAGTTATGGTTTAGGCCAACTGCTGCCGCAACTCACACCCAGGACAGCGAGCAGCCATCAAGGACCCTGTAAAGCACCCGGCGGTGCTCTTTGCAGCACATCTTTACGGTCCTACTACTCTTACGGATACAGCTTATTGATCCAGTACTTTTAGGGTACTCTTATCGGTTTTTTTTTTTTTTTTTTTTTTTTTTAAGAGAAAAACTAAAAGAAATGAAGAGCAGAATTAACACTGATTTATTTTCTGCGCATGGCGCATGGGGGGGGGGGGCGATCTGCGCTCGCTGTCACCATTGTCACTGACTCGGAGAGGGTCTCCTCGTGTGTGTGTGTGAGAGCCAGGCAGAGGGAGCCGGCCCCGCCCCCCCTCGCACATATCTTCATATCTCGAGTGATGGCGCGGGGGAGAGAGAGAGAGGAAAGATGTCTCTTCTGATAATAGCGAAAATGCTTCTCGGACGAATATCTGAACCTTAATGCAAGTCAGAAACAGGTTGTATTGCCTTAATAAATATAAAATCAATGTTCTTAATTTCTCCAGTACCGTTTACAGTTCCAGGATATTCTCGAATATTCACAATAAGCAGCCGAATCCGATTAGACTGACAAAACTCTGAGTACTCGGGTACAGCCCCAGCGGCTAGATGGTTTATTGGCCAAGTCAAGTCTATGATCAATTGCCCCCTGTTTTAGGTGCTGGGCTTAGTTCCCTTGAAAAGTAATAGTTCCTGCACAGTAAAAAGGCTCCACAAGGACCTTTATTTGAAGACACAACATTATTTCCTCGTCTCATACAGCATTATGGCTGTGGTCACTGTTTTATTTAAGTAATCATGCTTCAGTGGGTTGGCCTATGTCTGACAGACCAATAAGACCAATAAGACCAGGTATAAGGTCAGATATTTCGCAATTCCTCCAGTCAAAAAATAAATGCTGGCTAAGCCTTGGGCCACTGGAACAGGCCATGTTCCAGGTCTCTGGGTTCCTGGTTCTGCCACTGTCCCGGTCCACAGAGGGCTGAAGTGGACCGGGCAGGTCCGGCCCAGGTCAGCGTATCAATATTACCAGGGACAGCAATTAATATTGTCAAAGTGCCCAGGACAGAGTTGCAGCATCGACAGAATGGAAAAGTGCTCTGTGACACTTTGCTTGGCCTCTGTTTGGCACATTTAGATTGGCTACCGGCCAGACGGCCGAGGAGAGGGATAGGAGGCATCACAAGATAGACGCGCAGTTTCTCTGTCTTGTCTTTCGAGTCTCCCTTGAAAGTCATGTATTGTCCCTTTATTGTGTATTTTATGGGCATAAACCTTTCATACCCTGGCTTTCTAAATCACCTCTTGGTAAACTTTCCTCTGTTCTCTGTGGTTTCCTGGTAACAAATGGCGAAAGAGAAGAATGTCTTTGTCCTGACATCTCCCGGCTGGCTCTGTCGGCCATTAAAAACGCATCACACCCAATAACAACACACACACACGCACGCACACACGCATGCACACACACACGTACACACACACACACACACACACACACACACACACACACACACACACACACACACACACA
>NC_137194.1:13974817-13987317 GCF_960531495.2 Zeus faber | reverse complement strand
AGAGAGTAGTCCGGTCAACAAGTAGCGAGTATATTTTTAGTTTTCCATTTCGTAAAGAAAAAAACATATTGCATTCAGCAGATTTGGAATGTGGAATGGTCTCAAAGTGGTGAAATTGGGACGGTCAATGAAACCAAACAGCGACATTCAGCACCAACTTTCGCTTACGTATCAGCCACCGCCACCAATCAGAGTCAAGTTTTTTTTCCTGTTGCCAAATGCGGCTGCTAGGCGAAAAATATTCTGTAAAAGTGTGAATTCTGGAAAATATTCATCCTCTTGTCTTTCAAGAGACGCTGAGGTTCGTGGCATATCACGGTCAAAATGATTTCACACTCACCCACGAGAACCAGGAAACAGGGCTGGTCATGCTATCGTCTAGAATACACACACAAACCAGATAAAAATGCATGGAAACGCTTTTTCTCCTTTTTCCCCCCTCGCTCTTTCTCTGCCTCACTCACAATCGCTGTTGTTCTCTCATTCGTTTTGTCCCCCCCACCTCCCATCCCCCCCCTCCTCTCCCTCTATCTCTTCCCACCCTGTATCCTCGGCCCAGACTCTCAGGGAGAAAACCAATTTCTGTTAACTGCACCATGTAGACCTGATAGGATCTTTCACCTGGAGCTAGAAAAGGCAGCACGCTGTGGACCCACCCAGAGCCACTCCACACACACACACACACACGCGCGTGCACACGCACACATGCGCACACACACACACACACGCACACACACACGCACAGAGACACACACATACACACACACATCAAACATGCATACATGAGCAGACAAATTCAAAAAGACAGAGGCAAAACTGAACACCAATCCATTGGCGGACGCACATATATTGGATAATTGAACACACTATACGCTCTGCATTAAAGCGGCCTTTATTTAGATGAATCAATAACAAGTCACTTTATTCAGAGATCCCGCATTACTGCCATAAAGAAGACGCGTCAATATCGCGGCTTTGCTTTTTTACACGGAACCAAACAAAGGCAGCATAATGCCGCCCCCATGTGCGATTTAAGATAGCATGCCGGCTTTCCAGACTCAGAGGCGTGGTCACGGGGTGTGACGGGTAACACAGCAACAGTGCCAACCTCTAGTGTGACGTATATCATACGCGTCGGGCAGCAGACATCAATGATCTGAAGTGATCAATAGCTGGACACCTGGTTTCCACTGGCAATAGAAGCCCTTCATTTATCACCGGTATTAAATATTCATATTTAATTATATTATTATATAATAGCCTGGAGCCGCAACTTAATCCCCGGACCATCAGCGCCACACGTGCCACCACGTCCAAATCCTCCATCTGCTTCCTCGCTACAAGCACTGAACAGCCTCCATGCAATTAATGAATAGAAAAAACAACTTTTATATCAACCCATGATGCGCAGTACAGTTAGCTCCTCGCCTACGGGACACGACAGAATCCACAGCAAAAAGTTAAAATATTTTAACTTTTACATTTAAAATTTTAAGGCTGGCAAATGCCGTGTACCGATGCTGCTGGCAGTGTTCTCCGCCGGGCTGTCGTCATGCTGTCGTCCACTTCCATGACTTCCAGTTGGCCGTCTCCCATTTTCCATGTGAATGCAGCAGTCACGTCTTCGAAAGGTCACGCCCCTGCACGGAGGCTGTCCCTTTCACACGGACAGCGTTTCGGCCTCGTCGCGGCTCTGTGGCTACCTCCACTGCCGGCTCAGCGCTGGATCAACAATGCCCCCCATTCCCTTCCCCACACCTTTCACACAGAACGGTGAGGCGGAATAGTGCCGCAACATTCCCGCTTTGAGCAGGCTGTGTAAAAGGGGATACTGATACCAAATAGTGGTCCATAGTGTCTCCCCTCTCGGTTCTGAAATGTTCACCCACACCCACACACACACACACACACACACACACACACACACACACACACGCACATCCCCACTTGTCTAGGGTTTCTCTTTGACAGGTAACATTTCATCACGCCTTAATAAGGTCATTCATGTCATGTCGTCCACTATCATAGGGATTCATGAGCTTAGCAGACCTTTTTATTGAAAAATGGCTTTGCATATTATCTCCACCATCACCATACTTTACTAACTGTTGTCCTATAAGACTTATTTTTGTGATTATATGCTGCGGGAGTTTCGCCTACCACACACCACCCATGTGGCGTTTTCAGGAATTAGCCCGGAGCAGATGGACACGTGTCATGACAAGGGCTCCTCTCCTGAGCGTGTGCGGGGATGGAGGTTTTTACCTGTTGCTCATTAGACCAACCAACGAGCAACAGGCATGCAGCCACACTGACCCCATCACCTCCATCCAGGTCAGGTGTCGCTGCTCAAACCACACCATCCCCACATATTCATTCTTATTTCAACAATTTGGATGGGTTTCATGGTTCGTGTTGTGAACGCCACATTTCTCATGGACAAGGTTCTGGATGTACTGGATGTACTGGATGTACTGGATGTACTGGGTGCACTGAGTGTCGATGTAGGCTGCCGACCAGTACCTTCATGGCCTGGGCCTTCTTGTGAAACATCTCCTCCATGTCCTCCGCCAGCCTCATCACCAGCTGCAGCCCGTCGATTTCCTCCACCCGCACCGCCCGCTCAAACTCCTTGTATTTCTGCAACAAAAAGCACAAGCAACATTCATGTTATGAGGACGATCCATGTTGGAGATGAACTTCATCTGAAAATCTGACTCAGTATCACAAGATCTTTAAGCAAACAATTTAGGACACACAGAAAATATACTTCGTTTGAATATCGTTGTAACTTACAAGAGTCTAATATTCACTTATAGCAATTTCTGGAGGGATTGTGGAGTTTACCGAGGTTGGAAAATGCGACTACTCTCACAGTATGAATTTCTTCAGCTGCTTCCTCAAGCTAATCCACAAACCACACAAACCCAAACCAATCATCTCCCAAGTCGACGCTTAATCGCCCGCCCTTAGGTATTACCGACCCCGGAAAAAAAAAAGACAGATCACACAGAAATAACTTCACAATCTGCCCTCGACTAAATCACATTACTTCACTAGACACAAAGAAGGCCGAATAAAAAACCTCCCATAACGCCCTCGCTGCGGACACTGTCATTAACTTTTTACTAATTCCACGCCCAAATATATATCCTGAACACACACACACACGCACACATGCATGCATGTGTACGATCCCAGCCTGCTCCTGTCGGAGGTGAGTTAAGGGAAGGAAGTATACGCTACGTATAGAAAAAGTGTCTGAGGAAATAATGTGTCTGAGTAAAGCTGCAGGCGGCTGCGTCTGGGATTTAACAGAAGATTACCGCCATATCAAATGGCATGTCCCCTCTAATGTCATGCCAACCTGCTTAGACGCACACTCTCAACCATGACACACACACACACTGCGCGCACACAGACACACAGACACACAGACACACATGCACACATGCACACACATGCACACACACACACACAAACACACACAAACACACACACACACACACACACACACACACTCACAGAGGACGGCGGGTGGGGTGAAAGGATGGCGGAGTGAGGAGAGGAATGGGGAGAGCATCAAGAAAAAGAAGGAAGGAAGGGCTTCTCTCTAGAATTGGGGTTTAGGCGATGAGACACTTTCTTGAAATAATCAAGCGGCAAAACAACAAAATGTTTCCTCTACACAATAGGACCAATGATGAGAGGGTGGAGGTAAGAGAGGAGGTGTGAAATGTCCCGTCGCTTCGCCGTGCAGTAAACGACATTGCAGGCTTGTCCTTTTGCTTTGCATTATTACAGAAATGGACGGCTGAAGGCCTCCGTTGGCAACTACATCTAGCGGGAAAAGAACGGCTGATTGTACGGTTTGTGATGCTTGTGATTTTTGTGTGCAGCTTTTCTTTGGACACTGATAAGCATTTGGCTTTCTGTGTGTATGTGTGTGTGTGTGTGGTGTGTGTGTGTGTGTGTGTGTGTGTGTGTGTGTGTGTGTGTGTGTGTGTGTGTGCGTGTGTGTGCGTGTGTGTGCGTGTGTGTGGTCTCGGTGCGGACGGCAGTCTGGGCGGCCGTCCATTTCAGCCGTTCCGAAAGGAACAACAACAATGATGATGGGGGTGAAAGAGAAAAGAGAGAGAGAGAGAGAGAGAGAGAGAGAGAGAGAGAGAGAGAGAGAGAGAGAGAGAGAGAGAGCGATGGGGCAAATAGCTGTTAGATATCGGGGATGAGCAATGAATGTGTGGGATGCACAATATCCCTTGATAAGAGTTGAAATGTTGGGGATGGAAAAAAGGGGGATAGACACAACATGTTTAAGCAGAGATTTCGAGGAGAGTGGAGGAGGAAGAGTGTAGTACATTGGAATTACAGTGGTGGGAGGTCACACGCTGGTGTGAAACCCATCCAGAATGTAGCAGTGCCTGAAGGAAAAGCAACACTCCCAACACACACACACACACACACGGGGTGAAGCCATGCTTTGGTAGGACCCAGCAACCGTAGAAGGAGGTTACAGTATACTTAAATAGAAAATATCCTCATAACTTATTTCGCTAGGGATATGAGCTTTTTCAGAAAATCAGAGTGGCTGATTGTCAGCAGATTGCAGCGACAGGGTTAAAACCCAGATGGACAGTCATGCTGACTGACTGACAGCTCTGTTTCCAATCAGAGCAACCAGAAAGTGTTGTTTTACACCAATCCTTGTTCCTTGGTGGCCAACTACAGATGAGATATGGACAGTTCGTTGACAGTAGATCAAGTCCAAATTCACTTAACTTGTCTCTGTTTTCACCTCCCTCTCTTTTTTGTTTCCTTCTCCTTTCAAATCTCTACAGCTCATTTGCACTTTGTTTCCTTCTCTCCTATCACCTTCTCCGCTTTATTCCTCCTCTACCATGACTAATCTAATATAAATGACAGCGCATGTAAAAACACGTCAAGCAAGCGTGCAACTCACAATTTCTGCTGAAAACAACCTTCACGTGTTTTCAACTGCACAAAATACTTGTCCGTGAAAAGTGGCCTGGGCATGGAAGCAGCACGGATTCAAGTTAAAGGACAGAGAGAGAAAGGCTAAGGGGATCAAGCTGACCACAGGCTGTCTGCTGGGCCATGTTCAGTCAGTCTGACCAGAGCACAGAGTGCCCAATTAGCCTGCGGCAAACCCTCCGCCGCCTCCCTCAAATCACGTCATTAACACAGCAGGGCTGGCAGACTCGCCTCCGCGGCCGTCAGACCCCAGAGGTAGAAGGGCGTGGAGAGGCTACACCATCAGCTTTAACCGTCGCCTTCTGGGCAGAGAAGTAGTGGAGGCAGAAGAGAAAACTGTTTCCCCACCACTAGACCTGTTTTGTTTTTTGTTATTTTTTTGTATAAAGCCAGTGTCCATGCAAGCGCTCCACCGGGCCAAGGTCCAATGAATTGTGTTAGATGCTTGTTCCGCACCCGTTTATTCTGGCCCCGAAATTAGATTCTAACCATGTTAGAATTACACAGACCGACAATCGTCATCCTGTTATAGCATATACATTGGCTTTAAAATCTCACATTTAGAAGTACCGTTGAATTGTACACACAGAAAGTTGAGTCGATAAAATGTCACTTTTGAACTTACTGACACCTCTAAGCATCCTTTGATGGTATTACCGACAAGGTCTTACCTTCTGAGATAACTAAATGTTTTCAATAGGACATTTTTTCTCACAAAATAGAGAGAAAAAACTAAGGTCCTGGAAAGTCTAACTCTCCAGGGAGACGTACATGTTTGGGTGTTAATAGCCTCAAAGAACAAAATTTAGTCGGAGAGACCGGACCTTGTACTGTATATTTTGTGTTGAGGCATTTAGTCTCTTAATCGCCTATTTATGTGAAGGATAGTCTGTCTGGAAGTTTGATTAACTTGGTCCCAATACAATATCAGTGACCTTGGATATGGCTTTTCAAAATAAGCCATGAAGTTTATTTTCTTGAGCAGAGCCCAAAGCCTAATGATTCTCAAACCGACTGCATTATTGATATGTCTGGGACAGTTAGAAAGAAGAATTGGCTTGTGTTTAAAATGTCTTACTATTTCAATCAATTTCATTTAATTCCCAATCATGAAAAAATACTCACTGGAACGGAGACTTACACCAAAGATAATAAGGGGCAAATTCACAAAGAACAGATTGCAGCACCATGAATTATGCATCAATCTTCTTCTTCAATCTGTCTTACCATCAGATTCACAAAAGATATTGCGCTAATGTAAATATGACAATGCAAACAGGCCCATAAAGTTTTGCTGCTGAGTGCAATTTGCCCTTTTTTCGCGTCTGATGGTGGATCCACGGAGATGCGAAGATTCAAACACACCATACGTATTTTTAGGTTTATGCCCAGTGACTTTTAAACATTTAAATAGTATGACTAAATCTATAATACAACTCAGTTCATTACATGAACAAAATGTGGATATATTACATTTTTACTTAAGAAATAGAAGGTCTCGCTGAATCTTAATAATATTAAGATTTAGTGAGATCTTCTATTTCTTACATTGTTATATTATAACAATATAGAAATTATTGCAGTTAATTTAAATGAATGCTTTTGAATGTTATTGTATAATTAAATCAAAAAACGTAGTCTTCTCAGGCTTTTTAAATGTCTTGACTGAAGTAAAAGGTATTCTCATCAAGGAGGCTAAAAAAAGATTCTCTCTCCTTTTTAACAATATGATGGCATCTTTATTGAACCCCTCGCGGCAACCATCCGTCAAAACAATAATATCATTAGCATACAAATAGGAAACTCTGTTCATAAAATCAGTTTATATGGAGACCGCATTTTGTTATATTTACAGAACCCAATATCATCCTTACCGGAAGTTTTCAATCTTGGGTCAAAATTTTCAGCCATCTCAGACTATTCAATAAACTGGACTAAAATCACCAAAAACCTGGTCTTAGGTTTAAAAGACTGGAATACTGTCACCCAGAAACTTCCCTTAACCATCCCAACAGGCAACATTAGATACCTTGGTATTGATATCTATAGTCTTAACTTTACTCCATTGCTCAAATCCATCGAAGAAGACCTCACTCGATGGAACAACCTACACATCTCACGAATTGGCAGTATAGCAGCAGTGAAAACAAGAACATGTGAACATGTATAAATTCTGTTGGAAATACAAGACATCGAGAATTTAACTAGCAACATTACAGAAAAACAAAGACTGTGGAGGCCTAGCAGCACCAAACTTCAGATACTACTATTTGGCAAACCATCTTCAATTTATAGTGAAATGGTCACACACATTGTCAGGTCTTAGAAACAATAAGGAATTACTGACCTGGAAAACATTTTTGAAGACAATTCACTTATAGTCTTACATATCTTTCCAAACCCTCATCCAAAGGTATACTGTAATATCGGTGGTCACAGTTTTTTAAAATTCCTTTAACTGCAGCAGTCTCTAAAAGTTAAAATCAAATTAAAAAAACATCCTACAACCAACCCCAACGATTGAACATCTTACTCATTTAGGTCATTTAAAAAATCCCTTTTCCAGAAGATACAAACTTTTATTAAAAACAGATGACACTTTATTTTTACCAACGATGGAACGGGAAAATTACCTTGCTGTTTCCACCGATATAAACTTCTGGAAGCTTGTAGGCTTGTAGCTTGTAACACCTTTTCTATGACCCACAATTCCAAAATGCAACTCATCTGGTATAAGATAGCGCACCTATCCAAAGATTCTGGACCAACACCACCCAGAAGCTCATCATCTCTTTTGGGTCACAGCGTTCCAAATCCTCATCACCCATGTGTCCTCGGTGACCCCTCCTCACTTGACCCAACACCCAAACACCACCAACCTATTTTGATCAGCTGAACAATCACCAAGACAAAAAAGAGATAATCTCACCACATCCCAATGGTCACATATATTTGTTGAATACTTCTCAATGGAAAAACTGTTGGCAACATCTAAAAACAAAGTTGTCTGCTCTTGTCTCTGAGTTGAGCCAGCTGGTCTCCGGGTGTAGGGGGTGGGGCTGTGCCCTTATGTGGTGCCTGCGGCTGGTTTCTGTGTGTCACTCTGGGGCGTGGTTGCAGGTTTGGCGCTCGGGTCTGCACCTATGGCTGGTCGCTGTGGATTGAGTGCCTCCTTGTGCTGCGGGGCGGGCTCTGGGGCACAGCCGGGTCCGGGTGGGGTCTGCATGGCCGCTGCCTGGGCTGCTACACTCCTTCCTTGATCTGGTTGTGCTATGCCTTCCCTCCAAGTGCTGGAAGTCAAACTCATTACATACACCACACCACGAGCTATGTGGGTGGGAATGTGGCGGGCGGCTAGGATCTGCCGGCTGTGTTCGGGTCCTGGTTGATTGCCCCTGGTGCCGGTTGGTTTCCAGCCTGCTGAGAGAGCCGCTGGGTGCTCTCCAGGGCCCTTGGTGGCTGCTCGCCTTCATGGATGTGGGTTGCGGTGCGGGAGGCGGTCAGCCTTGCTTCCACTGCGCGTCTTCTCTCTGCGGCATTTGCCCCGATTGCTGGCGGTTGTGGAGGGGCCGCATATCTGTCTGTCTGCAGGTGATAGCGTTCTCTGTTCTCCCCAGGGAGGTTGATGTTGGAGTGCCCTGCGCCATGTGCACTCGGCTATGTGGGTGAGCGCTCGGGGGCTTGTGACCTGGTGGGGCATGTCGTCAGTTGTGGTATTGTGGACCTCGATTTTGCGCAGGACGTTGGTGGCCATGGGGGCGGGGCGCTGGGGTGTCTGTCTGCCGGCGTCGGCCCTGGCTCCGGGCCTTTAGTCCGTGACTGGTGCCCGCGGCCCAGGTTCTACGCTTGCGGGTGCATCTTATGCCTGTACATGGGGATGGGTTTTACGTGTGCAGTTCAGGAGTGCAGGGGCGCTTCTGGGACTGATTTGTGGAGCTCTGGGTCATGGGTAGGTGTTGTTCCGTGGGTTCCCGACTTCTCTGTGCGTTGGGGGGTCTTCTGTGACTGCGCTGCACTGCGCTCAGAGCTCTCCTGAGGTCATGGGGTCTCTATACAGCTGCAGGACTCGTGGGTGGCTGCAAGACCTTTTCCGCTGCTTGGAGCGCTCCAATATAGTTCTGACCTCATACACCAGAACTAATTGGGACTCGTCCCGTGCTTTCACCGGTGGACACATCACACACACACACACAGGTAGACTCATCATAGGCACACACACACACACTACCAGCATCTGACTCGAACACACCCCGAACACCATCCTGATTACATCCTTCTCCTTTTCTCTCCATTACTGCCATAGCCATCAAAGTAGCGGCCACGTGCCATAATCGCTGTTCTAATTTTCATAGACTTAATTAATCATGTTTTGTCAAATACATGTTGTTGTCTGATGTTTCTACGTTTGTTTTTCCAAGTACATGTTGTTGTTTTTCTCTATGTTTATCTGTCTCAACCGTTGTGATTCTCCCCCTCTTGGAGAAGTAATGATGATTCGTTTATCAAAACATGGCAAGATCGTTCTCCAAAGAGTGGGATTGATGACAGTCATGTATAACAAAAAACAGCGCTCTTATCATCCCACAGGTCATCCAGAGGACAGAGTTATTGCAGGCAATTCTTGAGAGTTAATAAAGAGTGGTATTGTAGGTTGAGAATGTGAACTCCATTTGGAGATTAACTGTGTCCTGGATACAATGACACACAAATACCCTGTGTTGTATGCCAAGCCTGCTGACAGCACAGGTTTAAAAAATACAAATAAAAGAAGATTTTAAAAAGTCTAATGGCAGCTGAGCCCTGAAAATGGCATTTTGAAGACTAGAATTACCTTTTACATTCAAGCTAATTATTTGCACATTATATCTGGCCTTTATTGAAATTGAGCTTGGACCAAATCTGATTCTTGGAATTTGGAACTCTATCCAGAAGCTGGAAAAGTATTTGGAACCTGCATCTACTGCACTGTGGTTTGTTAAGCTGAGATGTTGAGCTTGAACTGATGTTTAACTTGTAATTCTCTCTCTCACTTTTACCTCCACCTTTCTGCTGTGCTGCATAGCATCCAGTGCAGGAGTGGAGGTTGCTAATCTCTCCCAGACAGAGTGCTGTGACATTGGGACAACCACAACCTGAGGCCAGGCTCTCTGCATCCTTGCACACATACACACACACACACACACACACACACACACACACACACACACACACACACACACACACACACACACACACAGTATATACACACTAATACACACAAGTATTTAGAAGTGGTATCGCAGGTCAATTCTGTGCACGCTTCTCAAATGGGAACATCCACATCTTGGTTGTTATTTACACAGCAAGTACAAGCCTTTTAGCAAGTTTATCTTATCAGACAGCTCATATGCCTACTTGTTAGTGTATGGCACTAAAAAAAATGTAATATGAATTGGAGCCGTGTAATGCGTGCATTTATGGTTTCCGAGGGCCTTTTGATTGCGGAGTGATTAATGAAAGAGAGAAACTTCATTTCACACTAAGACTGAACCCTGAGCCCCGAATTCCCAGCTCATTTTACGCATCATCAGAGCTCACCTCAGCACAGCACACCATTACACAGTCGCACAGCTGTTTGGGTCTCTCTCTCTTTTAAACACACACAGAAACACACACTCACTCACTCACACACACACACACACACACACACACACACACACACACACACACCTGCGAGGAAACATAGAAAACTATGTGTGAGCCTTCCATGAATTGCTCAAGAACACAACGCGATCCGGGCAACTTTGTTCAGACGGCGACGACGACGACAATTAGAGCGCTTGTCTCTTTGAAAAGCAAATTGGGAGAGCAGCAAGGTGACGCTCTGCGCCAACGTGCAGCGAGAGCCCGCTGGAAATAACCAGGTCCGGATCGCTCCCCCCGCGTCAATCAAACGGTTCCTCTGCAGAAATTCATTAATCTCGCCGGGTGGATGAAACGGGATATTCTTGAGTAGACAAGAGGTAATAAACGGCGAGCGAGTCGAGCATCTTTCCGGGAGTCTGCAATATCCTGCTTTCATTCAGCGGAACCCCAATTAAAGCCCTGGTGCTCCGCCGCCGTCCGTCTGCTTTCGCCGTCTGCTTGTTTGGAGACAAGTGGGTGACTCTAGTGCAGACAAACAAAGGAGAGATCTCCCGGAGAAGCTTTTGTCTGGATTGCGTGTGTTTTTTACATACAGTATGTTGCGTTCATGTGAATGTGTGTGCGTGTGTGTGTGTGTGTGCGCAGCCAATCTACAGTCCAGCTTGATCAAAGAAAAGCACTCGAGAGAAAACAGCTCGACAGAACATGTGGCCAACGGAGAACCCAGAAAAAGGTAGAGGGAGGAACAGTGAGCAAGAAAGGGTGTGAAAGGAGTTGAAGTGTGGGGCAGAGGGGACGACAGGGATGGTGGAGAAGAAGGAGAGGAGAAGGAGGGAGGAGTAGAGGAGAGGAGAGGAGAGGAGAGGAGAGGAGAGGAGAGGAGAGGAGAGGAGAGAAGGAGATGAGAGGAGTGGAGAAGAGAGGAGAGGAGAAGTAATGGAGAGGAGAGGAGTAGTAGAGGAGAGATGTGGGGAGGAGAGGAGAGAGAGGAGACGAGAGAAGAGGTGAAGAGAGGAGAGGAGAGGAGAAGAGAGGAGAGGAGAAGAAAGAAGGAGAGGAAGGGGGGGAGAGGGGAGGTGAGGAGGAGAGTCAATCTGGGCGAGAGTTGAGTGGCGAGGCAAGGTCATCAGATAGTGAACATACATGCGGAGGAGAGAGGGAGGGCCAAAAAGAGAAAGAGAAAACTGAGAGGAAGGAGGAGGCGAGAAGAAGGCAAATCAGAGGTAGGCGACGGATTTGGGGAGAACAGAAAACAGCGACAACTCCACGTTGAAAAAAAACTGAATGGACTGAAGTTTGAAAAAAGAGAGAGAGAGAGAGAGATTTTAGGTCATGTTTACTTTTACAGCAATTTTTCCATTTTTCTATATTCATTTGAGGTTAACTTCACAAATCTTGTGAATCTTGTGTTGCATTTGCTTTGGCAATGTAAACGCATGTTTCCCATGCCCATAAAGCTCTTTGAATTCAAGAGAGAGAGAGCGAGTGAGAGAGAGAGAGAGAGAGAGAGAGAGAGAGAGAGAGAGAGAGAGAGAGAGAGAGAGAGAGAGAGAGAGAACGTGTGGCGGGCAAGGCGCTACCACCATGTTGGGCGAGCGGTGAACTGTGAGTGCAGCGACACGGAGGAAGACAAAGACCAATAAGCCCAAATAATGGACTCTGTGAAGCCAGAACAGGAGGGGAGCGTCACGCTCAATCTCCTCACAGGCTGTTTTTTTTTTTTTTTTCCGGGGGAGGGAGAGGGAGAGCGGGGCGCTCGAGAGACACGCCATCACTCTTTCCTGACCCAACCCTCGGCTGGTGCCATATGTCCGGGTCTGCACCAGCTCCAACAGTACTTTGTTGAAGTTTGAATGTGGTCCAAAGTAAACAGGTGAAAATGG
>NC_137194.1:13967317-13969817 GCF_960531495.2 Zeus faber | reverse complement strand
AACCTAAGTGATATGACATTAACAATAATTTAACTAGTAAATGTGATTGTCAGATTAATCACATTTGATTATTAAAACAATGAACGCAACACAATATAGACAGATGTGTGCGTGTGTGTGCGTGTGTGTGTGTGTGTGTGTGTGTGTGTGTGTGTGTGTGTGTGTGTGTGTGTGTGTGTGTGTGTTTGATTGTTGAGGAAATGTGAACAATCCAGCATTTGAATATCAATGTTTGTCTACTGTGTGTGCATGCACGTGTGTGTGTGTGTGTGTGTGTTTGTGTGTGTGTGCGTGTGTGTGTGCGTGTGTGCGTGTGTGTGTGTGTGTGTGGGTGGGTGCCTGCAACACTGTCTATCAAGTCTCTGGTGTGTGTGAGTGCTCTCATAGCGCCACGTGTGAGTGGGTGCTGGTGGTTCGAAGGCCGGAATAAAAACGTGTGTAGGCCAAGTTCAGGTGAAGGTGAGTGGGAGGAGGAGCTGGATGGTGGTCTGGAAAACATGCAGATACAGTATCTGATGGGATGCACAGTTCTGTAATACCACACTACGTACGTGTGTGTGTGTGTGTGTGTGTGTGTGTGTGTGTGTGTGTGTGTGTGTGTGTGTGTGTGTGTGTGTGTGTGTGTGTGTGTGTGTGTGTGTGTGTGTGTGTGTGTGTGTGTGTGTGTGGTGTGTTTGTTTTTGGTTTGCAAGAAAAAATAGGAAAATAGTCTAGTAATAGTTTGCGGACTGTGCTCAACATGTTTCTCAAACTGATATCATGGCACGTAAACACATATCACGAAGCAGGGGCGTTGCTAGGATGCAAAGACATCAGTGGCGGCCATTTTGGGGAATTCCGGGGAAACTGTCGAGCGGGGTGATTCTTGTTTCGCCACTCTGACAAAGAAATTGATCTCAATTAGTGGCCGTTTCACATCAAACTCCCTCTACTCTCTGCTTGTGCGGCTGCTATCAGGACTTCGACTGGAAAACATACTGCCACCATCTGAAACCGTACTAAGAGTTGCCACCTCGACCGATTTTTAGCAGCACATTTTCATCAGCATTTTGACCTTTTTTTTTTAAATTATGATTTAGCGACAATCACCGAGTGACTTGAAGAGGAAGGAAGCTCAAATATTTGTCCGGCGAAATAACAGATTTGCTCCGAAAGGAAGCGATATCTGTCATTCCTCCAGAAGAGAAGGATGAGGGTGTCACAAAAATTCATCCTACAAATATAACATTTGCATAGTTTTTTCTTACCAACTCACTGTTTATCTGACACGCTCTTAAAGTAATGTATTGTAATGAATCCAAATTCAAATCAATCACGACCTCAGAATCAAAACACCAAATAAGTACGCTAGTTTGCATTTGCATACATGCAAATGAAAACTAGCGTACTTATAGCGCGTGCGTGCAACTAGCGCGTGCGTGCATTCCCCTGCATGACTGCATACGTGTGTTTGTGTGTGTGTGGGGGGGGGGCAGCAGGAGCAGGACGTTGTGCTGGGCCAGCGGAACTATTTCCGGGCTTTGTAGACACTTGCTGGTGCACCGCAGAGTGCAGCATCCCAAGATCCCCTCCCATGTTTTCTTTAGTACCATAGAACAAAGCTGCATACCATCCATTATTTAAACTGTTGAGGCCGGGTCAGAGAGAGAGAGAGAGAGCGAGAGAGATGGCGGTTAAAACAAAACAAGTAGGGGTAGTGAGTGGAAACCATTATGGGACGGGTCGAGATCAGGAATTTGGTGCTGATGAACTTCAGGAAACTCGAGCTTCGGAGAGAAAGTGAGAAAGTAAGGGAGCGGAGAAAGTAGAGTCTAATGACTTCTCCAGAGGTGTCGGAGGTTTAACAGGTGCTGGTGTGATTGATAGAGCAGCGATTAGGGGCCTGATGTCCGTCCTCCTGCGAAGTCTGTTGCTTTACCAGCGGCGTCTTTACCCCCAGCCTCGGGGGCGGAGCCTGAGCCGCGGCAGAGTGATTGATGGGGGAAGTGGCGAGTCGCAGACAGTCCTTCACACCGCGCTGCACACACTAAAAATGTGCTTAATGGCTCTAGCCCCGCCCCTACACCAACCTGTTTGCTCTGCACTCACATGCTAGTCTGGAGGTTGATATTCAAACAATCTGTCATGATTATGCTGTGATGATGATGATGATGATGATGATGGTGGTGTGTGTGTGTGTGTGTGTGTGTGCGTGCGTGCGTGCGTGCGTGCGTGCGTGCATGCGTGCGAGCGAGTGTGTGTGTGTGTGTGTGTGCGCGCGCGCGTTCGTGTGTGCACATAAATGTCTCGTGTCGCCATGGTGAGAGGGCTACTTATCCAGGTGACTCAGACCTGAGCAGCCGATGACAGATGACAGTGGATATTCATCTTCAGTGCTCTCGTCCATCATCCGAGGAGTGCACGGCCCAAGGTGTTTTAAAGGAACATGGGTCAGTGTGTGTGTTAAGAAAGACTGTGGGTAAATGCAGCCCCAAAAACACAGAACACAGGCCCTGTCGAT
>NC_137194.1:13909817-13959817 GCF_960531495.2 Zeus faber | reverse complement strand
TGAAATAAACGGTAAGTCCATGGACTGTGCACAACTTTACTGATACACGTGATGACTGTGGAGCTCCAATAAGAACTAATCTTTGCCTGAAACCTATTTGGGAACCCCTTGGTACCCCATGCGTAAAAAGCATTGTGTACTCACACGGATGGAGGGATGCTCTGGTGAGTTGCTCCCACCCCGGGGACCCAGGAGCCCAGAGCCACCCAACCTAAGACCAGAGACGCGCATAGGCAAACGGAAAACACACAGTGTGGGTCCAAATGCATTTTTTAGAAACCACGCCGTGGACGCGCACTGCGATCTTTTTTTTTTTTTATTATTATTACACTTGTTCTTTTACGTCTTCCCTGGATTTTATTCTATATTCTGTGTCCCTTCAAAAACGTGGATAGATTAAAGTAGGTTGGACGGAGAACTCGTGGTGTCTTCAGACATCGCGGGTATAGGCGTGGATGGCGGCGGCCGGTGCGTCCTGGCGCGGCGCGGCGCGTCTCCTGCGGCTCCGGAGTGTCCAAAGTGCGGCTTTGTGCGCTCCGCCGCCCGGTCACAAGTCCAGCCGGAGTCCCATGGCGGAGAAAGTCATCCGGGGCAGAAACTACACACCTGAGGAGATCCGGGAAAACTGGAGATCACAAGACGACGCGTCCAACAAGAAGAGCACCACTACTCCTCCTCCTCCTCCCGACTGATGCGACGCGGATCCTCTCCCTCTCTCTCTCTCTCTCCCTCTCTCTCTCTCCCTCTCTCTCTCCCTCTCCCTCTCTCTCTCCCTCTCCCCCTCTCTCTCTCTCCCTCTCTCTCTCCCTCTCTCTCTCTCTCTCTCTCCCCCCCCCATCTCTCCCACCCCTCTTTCTCTGTCTCCCCCTGCATTACGCCATCACCGTTCTACTCTCTGACCTGGTAACGCATCACCGTCCAATAATAATAATAATAATAATGATAATGATTCTCCTCCTTATTTATCCTTCATGTCATATCATGTCATGCACTCTGTTCACCCCGCGCACTGAAGCATATAGAAGTGCTGCAAAAGTGCTGACGAAAGAGAGAGAGAGGGAGAGAGAGAGAGAGAGAGAGAGAGGGAGAGAGAGAGAGAGAGAGAGAGAGAGGGGAGAGAGAGGGGGGGGGGGGGGGGGGGGGGGGGGAGAGAGAGGGGGGGACCTGAGCTGGATGGATACCTAAGGTAAATGTAAGCTGTGTGTGTGTGTGTGTGTGTGTGTGTGTGTGTTATTTATTTATTGTTTGTTTTTATTTATTGATTTTGTGATGCTTTCAATGCATGTGATGTTTGATAGGATTGATTGATTGATCAGCAGTTCCCATCATCCTCCTCGGCCCAGGTGAAGAAGAGTCACACAGTGCACACAGTGAATACAATTCTCTGTAACGTGTAATTAAGGAAAAGCTGGACGTGAAAGGCTGTAGTTAAAGTCTGTAAATAGAAAGTGGGTTGACCAACATGGTTAGAAATAGGAACAAAGAGTATAGGGCACGGACAGACAGACAGACAGACAGACAGACAGAGTCGTCCCAATAAGGAGAATTAGCCATGGATCACTTCAGAGAAACATTGAAAAGCATTAATGGCTCACTCCCACTTGTCTCTCTTTTTTTTCACACCCACCCACTGTTGGAACACCTCCATCTCCATCCTCTCATCCCATCCCACAGGAGTGCACCGCTTCCAGCTTGCCTCGGCTGGCGTTGGGGTCCTGGGTACTGGACCACCACCCACCACCCTCTCTGCTCATCACACAGTTAATAGCCGCACAGGCACATTGATGACTCGGATGAGGTGAATGTTTTTTATATTACAGTAGATATGATCAAACTTTATTAATCCCCGTGAAGAGAATGTGGTTATTAAAGCAGCCGAAAATAGAAAATGGAGAAGGGAAGAATGGTGGTTAATAAAGCTGGCGAATGTTCTTTGACATGAGCATTTCAGGTAGCATGGAAAAATACAATGCGTAATACTTATATGGCTAAATACAAATGTTCCACTGAATAATTAATAGAGGACACCGCTGAATCAATGTAGGTTGTACGTTTTAATGAAAGACATATCAAGACATTAAAAAAAAACAAAAAAACACCTCTTGATCGCTGCGCCTCTCCACTTGCACTGATTTGACTTCGAGTCCTCCACTTTATACACCTTTCCGGCGTCTCATTAACAACAAGGTCAATCCTGAATTCCATTTCAAAATTAAATGATCAGAGCAGAGGGAAAGAGAAGGACGTTTTGCCACTATTACGGCTGTCATTGGTGTCTTGAAGGAACACTTTGACCAATTTTAAAGCCTCATTTCCACGTGTCGTATGGGGTGTCGTGCCTACAATGCGCACTGTGCTTGCCAATGTTGTCTGCATCGCCAAAGCCAGCTGGAGAAATGGCGTTTGCGTCACTCCTTAGCACAACGTGAACAGTAGTCAGACTTATTTTCGCGTTCATAGACTCCTCTAAATTCTCAGTTTTACTTAAAACGCTGCCTTTTGGGTAAAATCGGCAATATGCTCGCCTTCGAGTTCCTTCATCAGTCCATTTGCTGGGATACATTACTATGGGATATGGTGCTTTTGTAGGTGTCTAATCTGTTGTCCTAACCTATACAATGAGATATTTGATCACTGTGAGCCACTGCCAAAGCAGAGGCATGTGTCTCTCCACTGTTTGGTTTGTGTTTAGAAGGCCGTTGGTTCGGAGTGTGTCTGTCTCCGTCCGGAGTCGTTCTGATCCAAACCGACCGTGACAGGCCCACTTCCATTAGAACATCGGAATCTCCAAGTACGCCATGAATAATTCCTCTTTTCCGAGCCCCGAGCTCACCTGTCTCCCAAAAATATCTGAATTAATTAAATTAGTAATGAGATGCCCAGACTTTTATCCTCCATCTGCACTTGTGGAGAAACAGCCTTTTACTTGACAAGATGGAACACTGCCAGCTGGATCAGAATATCCACGACATGCAACATTCATGGCTTGAGGAGAGGGCAAACTGCTTCAAGTTCCCTCCTTGAACCAGCAGGGGGCACTAGTGAGCTCAGTGGGACGGGGATGAGCTTTTGACCAGGGAGTCTGTGTGGGTGTTGCGTTGGGGGAGTTCTTTTTATATTCAAATAACCGGTTGGGAATGATATTTACCATGCCGTGTTGCTTGTGCAAACGGTATTGACTTTGAAAGAACATGCAGGTTGAATAGGGTTCAGTCAGAAAGACTACTTGCAGCGTATGTGCGTCAGCTGTGTGGGGTGCTGCTGTGGCCGTAGCTCATTTTTTTTCCTTTCACTTTTACAGAAGAACATTTTAAATTAGCTTATATTGTAATTGTGTGTTGGTTGCCATTTCAGTGAAACCAATGGTCAGTGTGAAGTGTAAATACTATGGCTTTGGGAAACCACCACAGCTGATTGATGCAAAACCGGATAGCCACTTCAAATATCTATTTTAAGTGAAATAATGGTATTCCTGCCTCTGCTTTTCTTTTATACAGACACACACACCAACTTCAATTGTTCATCCACCCCTGAAAGCCAACCATACATCGAATACCTGAACATCCAGTTTTCCTGAAAAAGGTATAAAATAGGGGCTTGTTATGAATAGAAGAGGTCGGTTAAAAAAAACCCAAAATAAACGGGAGGAACAAAGGCAGTTAATGTAAGATGATTGCTACGGGCTTTCTTAAAAGGACACTAAAGATTAATATGTTATGAAGGAATCTGCAGAATAGAATGCCTATTAGTGAGGATAATTGCAATTTAAAGCAATTACACACCAGCCATTTCCTCTACTTAGAGATAAGAATCAGAACATTGAGCCATTTATGAAAAGGAATTAGCTGGCACAAGACTCTGGCCTCCAAATTGGCTGAGGAATGCTCTATAGTCATTACATCCCTATAGGCAGCGGCTGACAAAAGACTCAAAGACGATATTTCTGCCAGATCTGAGGTACGGCATTAATTCTCAATGGAGGGAGGAGCGTGTGTGTGTGTGTGTGTGTGTGTGTGTGTGTGTGTGTATTCATGATTTCTTCCATCAAAGTGTTTTTTTTTTGTTTTTTTTTTTTTTTAATGTCTGGTTGTTTCTTGTTTTTCGAAACGAAGGAGAAGATTGCATCTCGGGGTTTAGTAAACAGAGGCGCTCTGGCTGTAAAAATATTAGCGCACAGATAAACACAGAATAAAGGAGGCGGGAGGAGGTGAGCAGACAGGGAAACCGAGAAACAGACGCGAACATCAGGCAAGGAGAACGGAAGAGGCACGGCATGATGGCATGAGCGGCTTATAAACGAAGGAAGGTGTAAATAAAAGGCGGGAGGAAAGGGAAGGTGGGCGAGAGTGACAGGCCGGGAAATGTGAAATGACGAGGAGAGCACGGGACGACGGCGGGAGACTTTTTTTGGAGTCGGTGACTTGTCTTAGAACAGCCTGCATACATCATCTGGCTTTTGATGCTTCCCTGTTCTGTTTGTTTTTAACCAAATCCTACAATGAGTTCAAGCCGTGGGAATATGTTTCCATCCCAGAGCCACAAGTCTTTATCGGTTCTCATCTCAATCAGGAATCAATCAGCCAGATGAGACGATGCCACAAGGCGACGCTACTTATTTGATCATTGGCCGTTACAGTCAAACAGCATTTTATTACTTGCTTTAGTTCCACTGCTGCATCAATCCAATTTCCTCCAAAGTCATTTCTAAAATTCATTTTCTGTCACCTCATCTAATACAATATGTTTTTCCCTGTGAGACGAACCAGTCTGACTGACAAAAAATAAATAAATACTCTCTTACACAGACCCACACACAGCAAATACACAACCTGCAGAAACACCAACGAACACACACACACACACACACACACACACACACACACTCTTCACTATTACGTGCACTTTGACAACATGCATAATTAAAGCCACCCTGCCCAAAAATAGCCAGAAGTATGGGAAAAGGAAAAAGATGGAAAATAAATGAATAAGCTATTTCTGTGGGATGTAAGATCTTAGCAGGAACTTAATTCATATATATATATATATACATATACAGGAAAATAAAACTGACTTGAAGGTCACGCGCACACACACACACACACACACACACCCATATATAAATACACATATACATCCATACATAGATACGGTACATACATACAAACACACACACACATTCATAACATAAACATACAGACATATATATCTTAGTAGTATGTGACCTTCAAGTCAATTTTCTTTTCCTTTATATAATTGACTGTGGAAGTTTTGAGTTTTGTGATGTCTTACTGAGAGAAACGGCTTCATTATGAGGGGATATAACGAGCGGCCGATGGAGGCGCGTACGAGCGCCGCATTATTTTGCGTCGCGGATTAGAAACGGTGCCAGAGTGTTCTAAATTCACAACATGCTCTGATTTCTTTTGCCCAGAGCGTCTCATTCCATTTTACATTCCCGAGCCCCTTCAATTAAACAAAACAAAAAAAAAAAGCAAAGAAAAAAAAAAACACCTTGCTTTTACAAGTCCTCTTCACTTTCCGTCACTCCTTTTACGCCCCCCCCCCTCCCCATTTCCATCAGCTAATTTCAGATATGCAATCCTTTTTTATCACTTTTTTTCTCTATGGTGTTGTGCTGGCTGTGCCGGGCTGCACCTTATTAAAATGTATATTTTCAAATCATCCTTCAAAGGCGAGCTGTTTGCCTGGAGAGGCTGCGCCGTGCACTGTTTTACAGGAAATTACAGCGACTCAAACCAGATACCCGCCATCTGATTCCCCACTCTCTCTCAGCAGCGCAACCAAAAGTGGCAATGCACGTTAAACCATCTGTAACAATACGACATTGTTCGCAAGAAACGCAACCATCACATCCAAATTCCATTGATACAAAGCGTTCATGCATGTGATACCAGATCGCTCCGGAAAATCCAACGACAATCCCCCAATAATCACGAGACGACCAAAGCGCTTGTTTTTTAGGCTTGATGACAGATGTACTGTGAGCAGAATACCAGAACGCATCTTTTTTTTTTTTTTTTTTTTTTTTTTTTTTCCCCCCCCCCCCCCACCCTCATACTTGGGATTGTTTATCTGTTTAAGTCTTATCATCCCAGCTGGCTTGTTAATTACCAACTCATTTGGATTGATATCATGCCCACGAGGCTGAAGAGTCTATTTCAAGTAGCCGTCTTGGTAGAGCGGGGCGGTAATGTGCACGAAAAAGTTTTAAGGGCTGTGATGCTTTCAGTGGGGAAGTGACTCAGGGAAACAATGACGTCTGGAAAAATCAGCGAAAGCCTTTAAACATTGGCAGCTATTATATGGGCAATGAAAAAAAGTCATTTTGACAAATCTGAGCTGAAAATTGCTTGCCAAAGCATGGATACAGGAAAAAAAAACGTATTCATACTGTAAATGTATTTTTGGCAAGCCGTTATATCTTTAATATCATAATCAGAACCAAGAGGCGATTAGATTTTAGAAGTGAGAGTTACAAGTAATTTGTTGGGAATCCTTCCAGCCAAGACACATCAAAGTGTCAAATAAAGGACTGACGGTACAGAATATTCCCACCTATCAAGGAGAAATGGAGAATAGCAAAATAGAGCGATGGAGCCGGACCATTCCTCTACTCCACTAATGTGTTTAACCCAGTAAAATGCAGCATGCTGCTATTCAAGCCTCAACATCTGTTAAAAAAATGTATGGCCCATGCATTCCAAAGGATGTTCCAAGTGTTACCCACAATCCTCTGCAGTGTACCCATCCCCTCTGCTCCCAGAATGCAAAGCAGCTTAGAAAGTGGGCCTCTGCCACAGTTTGGCTGCGACAAAAGACTTGTCGTCTGGAATACCCTGCAGGCCTGTGCTTTTTGCCTGCCAGCTTTACATATAAAACAGGCGGGCCTATCTGTCTCTGCACAGGCTACGGCCACAAAGTCCGAATCCCCGGATTTGAGCGCTCAGAGGATCCTCACTCTGGAGTCCTGAGCTGGGAGAGATTAACACCAAACACCGAACACATATCAGCTGCTCTCTGCAGGACTGTTGTTTTACTGAGGAAAGTTTTTCCCACATGAATGAATGCCAGACTGTCTTGACATACAGCAATATATCCAGGCTGGTAATGTCACCTCATAGGGAACATCTGTTTATTGAATTGTGTTGGTAACACAACCATGTCGTTTGCTCTTGTGGAACCTCTGACCAGGTGTGTCGCTGTCCATGGTGCTGAACCATGGACTACGAACGCTATATTATATTACATTATTTTTCAGACTACATTATTCATTGTCATTTCTTATTGGAACAAATCATTGAGTTGTGTCAACTAATTTCAATTAAGGTAAATACTCCCATTTAACACTGAAGTATTGTATTTGTATGTGGTTAATTATATTTGCAATAATAATCATTCATTAGGAACCACAGCAGAACAGGCCGCAACGTTATAAGACAACTAAACACTGACATCTAGTGTTGACTATTAGAAGTTACACTTTTAAATGAGAATCCTGGTGGAATGTTGCATTTATTCCGTTTCCGTTCTTTGAGACATCAAACTATTTCATAAAACGTCAGATGCGATTTATAAAATGAAAAGTATTCCAATCGATGAAATGAATTATAATGCAAAAATAAATTCAGAGTGGTACATTCAATTTCCCATTTGTATGAATGAATACCATTAATGAAGTACATATTTCTAACTACGATGTGCATGACTAGATAATAATACAGGATTCTTATACAAGATTAATGCAGTAGATTCATATTCAAGTTCAAAAGATTTTTTGTCACTTACATATTCAGAATTCTGAAAAACAAGAATGGCATCAAGTATATATTCTGTAGACAGAATAATAAGCCAAACAGCTGTCATCAATATCAAACACTGAAAACAATGAATGAATCATAAGGCCAATGTGGACCTCACATTTTGACAGTTCTGGGCTGTCAAAATAGTTTCCCGAAACATAGATACCCATTAGGTAAAAACAAAAGAAAAATGCTTATAGCAAGCTGTAATGCGATTTATATTCATAATTGGTACAAAGAGGTGTTCACAATTCATCTGCAATGTGTAGTTTAGATAATATTACAAGGTCCCACACAATGCTTAAGCGAGGCACCAAACCCTTAATTACTCCTAGAAAAGTGTGTGGGTTTTTCACAATAACGTCCTGTAGGTGTTGCTATTAATAGCAGTCATTGCACTCTGTCTAGTTTGGTGTACATGTATTTTCTTGTGCCTCCAGATGGTTGTTCATCAATTGTAGAAAAAGGGAACAAAACAAGATAAAGGAGATAAAGTGTCCACCTCCAAATTTCCAGAAAGAAAACGGTCAATAAAGCTGCATTTCTATTTCCAAAGGGGGAGAGAGAAAAAAAAGATGGAGAAAGAAAACGATAGGCAAGAAAAGCAAGAAAATAATGGGTGTGTCTCAGCTGTTATATTAAAGTCGATGACTTTTAATAGTGAACTACAAGCGAAACATTCAAATTTTTTTTGTGGCCGAAACTAAGAACCTTCTCGTCCACGATTGACAATTTGTTGGAAAACTTGGAACATCTTGCTCTCAACATAGAATGGCTAATTAATGCTAGAGACATCCTAGGTTAAAAACAAACAAAATCAGGTTTGGACACGATGACCTAGTCATTGATAGAGCCCACAGAGGTCACCACAGTCAGAGATGCCCAGGAAAATGTTTCAAGAGAGGCTGGGACAGCGTCCTGAGAGAGAGAGAGAGGGAGAGAGATAGAGAGAGAGAGAGAGAGAGAGAGCCTTCCATAACTACCTCAGAAACGAGGCTGAAGAGGAAAACTTTGACAGATACAAAAGATGTCTGTAAAAACAAGGCATCTTTATAGAAAGAACGGAGTCAGCGATGATAGGATTTCCCCCAAGAGGAAGACAAACAGAGAAAATCATGAAAGAACAAGATTGTCAAGTACTGCTGATGGTCAGGTTCTTCAAAGTGTAAAAGCCAAAGCCATGAGCCCAACTACACTAATGCTACTGGTAACAACACAAGACTGTTGGACCGGTTTATACACACAAAATTATATATTTATTGGGATAAAAGGAATCATAAGCATACAACACAAATAGTGTTGGTAGCAAGAAAGGGAGATCAAGCAAAACAAATCAATGAGAATAGAAATTCAAAAACCTGGGCCAACCCCACAACGTGCCATCGGACCTGTAACTAACTGTTCCTCCCTTAACTCGGCAAAACAGTTGTTGGAAGTGCAAAAAAACGTGCGAAAACAGGACATCCGAATCTCCTTCCCCCGAGAGAGAAAAAGCCAGTACAACAAAAATTAAAAGTGCTGCTGAGGTAATCTGCCATCCTCCGTCAGCTGGAACATCTTTTATAGAGGAGTCATCTTAACAAGGTACTTAGTCTCACCTCGGCTCCTAGGGAACAGTGGAGGCGTAGAACAACGAACAGCCTGATTGTACTCTGCCAGGGCAACCGCCAGCATACTACAGTAATATCATACAGAATAAGAATAAGACAGTAATATAAAATTGAGTCAATAAAACGGTCTTAAAAAATTGCAGCAGCAAAATAATGAAATAACACCACTTGAAGTGAACGTTAGTTTAGATATAGTCTATTTATATTGGGAGGGAAGTTGGGAAGGCAATCACGGTAACTAATAAAAAATAGAAGAAAAAAAAAAAAACTGTCCCCATACAAAAAATTTGAAAAGTTAAAAATTGAAATCATGCAAAATACAATAATCCAGCCCACCTCTGTATCAGCAATTCAAAATATAAAAGCAGGAAATTGTGCATGTATGCATAGATACACAATGTCTGCTGCATTAGCTGAACTGTATTCTGGTTCTCCTCAAAAGAAAAGAAAAGTTCTGTTCTACCGCTCCCTGGGTTACGGGTTTCTTAATGCTGCTCAGGGTACGGGGTCAGACGAGGAGGGAGACACAGAACAAATGAGCATCTTACTAGTTCGGCCCGACAGACAGTTATCTCCCGATCATCCTTTCCAACCCGTTTTTGAACGCTGGATGGAAAAAAAAAAAAAAAAAAAAGCCCATCAAGTCACGCTTCTGTCGCACTGTTCCCCCGTTCCTCCGTCGACCTCTCGCACGTGATGGACTGAAAGAAGCAGGGGAGCAGGTCGGTGCCAATCCCCACTCACTCGCGTTTCTAATCCCCACTCATGAAGTAGCGTATTGATCACATGGAACTCCTAACTGTACCTGCAGAGCGGAGCTGTCCGTGGTGCTGAAGTGGCTTCCGTAGCCGCCCGGGGGGAGAGCTGAACTGTGAGAGCAAACTATTCAACCACATACTGTGCATTTGATCAACGACTGTGATCATTTGTCATGGTTTTTTTTTTTTTTTTGTAGTTTACAGTCATATACACGGTGGTCGTAAGAGCTCAACGCACTGCAACTCAAGAAAACACATGCAAATAGACAAAACACAAGCAAATGAAGAAAAACAGAACCGCAAAACCACATTAAGGAAGTGAGCCACACATGATGCACTGATTTATCTGCAATAAAATACAAAACAATTTTAATTTTGTATATGTTATTATATATAAGAATTCATATAAGTAACAACCTGGTGCCATAACTATCAAAGACCAATCACGCCATGCGAGACCACTTTGTCTAAATCCTCCCTCTGCTTCCTCCATGCAATGAATAGAAAAAACGTTTATATCAATCCACAGATTTTAAGCCATTTTAGTGAAATATTCCAGAGTAAACAGCTTCCACTGGCTCCATGATAGTATGGTGAGGTTCGCAAACAGGGGGGGACCCAGGACAAAATAGCCAAAGACAATTTGTTGACAACCGAATAGAAATTTTTAATTTTAAGTGGTGCACCCCCTCTAAGAGCTTTTTTCAGCTGAGTACCCCCTTCACTGGCATTGAGAAAAAGTACAATTTACATAAATGTACTGTATGTGCGTCGTATGTGTTTTAACATTACATACACACAATTAACTTTATTTCGTTTTTGGAGTAGCCCTGCAGTACCCCCATTTGAGAAACACTGCTTAAGGGCATTTTCATTTGAATATTTTGTCCCAGAGGATGACATACTTTTGTGATGTATCCACACCTGGTCAAAGTAAGTAAGTAACCTGAGGACATTTTAAGGACACGCTGAGAAAAAGGCTCAACATGTTTTGTCCTACGTTGTGATTGCATCAGCAGCAATCAGCCCATGTTGAGCCACAGCATTTTTTAACGGGGTCCGTTCAAGAACAAAGAGAACAGAAGGGCATCTAGGGATGCTCAGTCTGAGAGCTCATTCGTCTGCAGGGATTATTTCTTGTAATCTGCTGGTAGAAAACGGTGTTCCACTGAAGAGGAAAATTAGAGCCATGTTTTAGGGTTGCCACTTTAAAAGCAACATTTCTTTCCAGGATTAAGACCCACACGGTCACACAGGGCAATATTAATCTATTGTTCAAACAGCTTTAACCAATATGTTATCGAGCACTGTGAAGGCATGTGCCAGGGCATTGTTTGGCCTGAGCAAAACAGCGAGAAAAGGATTTGTTGGGATCGTGTAATATTTGAACCTTGTGGCAGTTTCGCCACCACACGACACCAAGGTGACATTTTCAGGGCACTCCGGCACAGAGACAAAAGGACTGGGGGTTGTGAACACCAGTTTATTGTAGAGAGCGGACTAGCTGGAATTCGCCTAGGAGCAGACAGAACATGTCACGACACAGGCGCCTACCCTGAGTGTGTGTGGGGATGGGGCTTTTAACCTGTCGCTGACCAACCAACGAGCAACAGGCATGCAGCCACCCTGATCCCAATCACCTAGATCCAGCTCAGGTGTGGCTGCTCACCACACCATATACCCCTGACACCAAACTGAGGCAAAGGAGACAACCTGGCCGAAGTCTTCCCTCAACCCCCACCAAGCAGGGAACAAAAAAAAACAAGCCTAAAATACAGACTCTGACAAAGGGTTCCTCTACCTAAAATGCTAAAAATACCGGACTCTGAAATAGGGTTTCCATACCTTACACAAACAAATGTCCAAAAAAAATGTATTGGTCCCCTGGCACACCACGGTCGACCGGCTTCCTTCCCCCAGAGTGACGATGCACTCCACTCCTCTTCTCTCCTCTCTTCTGGAGTGTGGGTCCTCGAGCTGCTGTCTTGGCCTTTCCGGAGGAACCGGTTCCCCCAACGAGCAACAGGTATGCAGCCACCCTGATCCCAATCACCTAGATCCAGGTCAGGTGCGGCTGCTCACCACACCATCCCCACACCACAAACCTAAAAAGAATGAACTTGAAAATATGCAGGTTGCTCCTCAAACAATCAAAGAGATCAGTTTGTCCTTTAAAGTCCGTTGTATAATCACACACTTAATTTTCTCCTCGGTGTTTGTTTCCCTTTTGTTGTTTTGTTTGTATTGTTTATTTGATATAATCATTTAGACAATTCCTTTATCAAGGCACTTGGTTATTGGAGGTATTTCTAACTGTATATTTTATATTGAATGTGCTTACATGAACAATCTGAGTCCCTTGCAGAACTGACTGGTGTCTTAAGATGCATTATAATGGAAATACTTGCATGGGGTCAAGAAATGAAACCTTTGGGCCTGAAGATGAGCGTCCTGTATTCAAGTATTTATGCAAAGCATCGCATAAAGATTTTACTGTGAATATGCTTTTCAATGTCACCTTCCCCTCTTTTGCACATAAAAACAGGATCTACGCAGGTGGAACAGAGGTGGAGGTAGTTTCTCAAGCACAGCACAGAGGTGAGTAAATCTGTTTAAAAATGCTGTTCTATGGCTGAGAGTGACGATTGCGGTGCTCACTGATTGCACACAATGGGCTGCTGCTACTGAGTCACACTGAGTCACTGTCACAGATACACACAGAAACACAGCTTAGCAGCTTGCTACTGCTGAGAGAACAAATACTGCTGTTGGAATTCTGCATACTCGTCTTGAACTGTGTGCAGTGGGATATTAGTGGGGGAATTCTGAAGCTTAGCGGGATATTGGATACTAAATCACACTACCAACCTCCCACGGCAGCTCAAAGATGCTCAGATCAGGTGATTGTGGAGGGCATGGTAAGTGTTTGACAGCATTCCAAATTAATTAATTTGACAGTGTGTATGAGGTGCTTTATCATTGAGGAATACGGGAACATCACGAGGAAACTGTGTTTTCACAACAGGCTGCAGCTGGTCTTTTACAATTGCCTAATAGCTCCACAATAAGGCTGTCCACACCATGACGATCCCCCATCATGTTTAACAGTTGGCAACATTGTGGGTCTATCAAGTCATCAAGTATGGAGAAAATGTGGTGAAATATCACTAGACCATATGACTTCATTCCATTGCTTGTGGGCCAGGGTCCAGCTATAGTTTGTCCATGTTTTTTCTGCAATAATACTGCAGTTTGTGTCACCATTGCGCCTGCAATTCAGGCGTAAACTTTTTGGCCTCTTTGCGACTCTACTCGTTGCCTCATGGTGCTTTGAAAACTGGGATCTGTTTTCCAGCTGATTCATACTGCTAATTGGCAATCCATCTAATATGACTCACCACTGTAGTTGCATTGGGATTTAGTTGCTTCAAAGTTGAGCTTCCTTTTCATGTGGTGTTTACATTATTTTTTTCCACCCCCCAAGGGCATCGGTCTAAGAAGATGAGATGAGAATGAACTTAAGACTGTTTGACGTGCTTTGGTGTCTTCCGAGGTACCTGCTGGTAAAAAAAAAAAAAAAAAAGTTGAAAAGGTGGAAATAATTAGAGTTTTATAGTATTGCTTTGCTTCCCTAACATAATATCATTGTTATGAGAGGTTACAGGGTGCCTACGATTGGACATGTGTCGAAGGGTTAATGGCATAGAGATGTGAGAGCAGCGGGCAGATGGCTCTCAGGAGGAGACAGAGTGCACACCCCAATGCATCACAACGCAATACACCGACACAGCACAAGGGATTCCTTTGAATACCATTTATTGTTCAAGCTACATCAGTTGGTCCGTGGACAAACCGCCTGCCACTTGTTTCATAGTTTGAAGGATACATTTATGACCGAAGAACACATTTCACACCGCTACAGATTGACAGAACTGCCATATCGAATGTTAAGATATCTATTTACTGTCATGCTGAGTGTTTTTGATCAGTAGTAATGACCTACTGATGCTCTTACTGCTGCTAGTGTGGTTTCTGGAATAATAATGGCCTCTATAAGTTCCAGAGGGTGGACGGCATTCCATATTATCGTCCTTCTATGGTAAGAGTTTGTACTGTAATTTACAGTTGGATGGAACCGCACTGTCTGGCACAGTTCTGACAAATATAAGACAGACAGTGTAATATGTTGATAGTTTGTATAAAAACTCAAATGCATTGTTACTTTCATCAATCCCCATAGCACAATTTCTTACTTGTACCTATGCTTATTATTTGTGCAATATCTGAAGATAGTAAACAGCTATGATCATATAGAGATCGTAATGTATCTACAGCTTCATATATCCTTTTGGTTATGAGGATTAGCATAGTCTGCCTGTACCTAATAGTTTTTCATGATTACATTTTGAATATAAAAAAAGACCTCCGCAGAGTGACACTTCTGTACATGTATGTATTTCGGGTTGTTTTTTTTTTGTTGTTTTTTTGTTTTTTTACATAGCTGTAACTTATAGCTTTCAAGTTCGTATTGTCTCACTCGCTCCTTCACCATGCGCTATGGCAACTCCTTGTAGCTTCACTTTGGCAGTCAAACAAAACCCAGTGGTGTGGATGGAGGACCCACGGCCTCCCGCGTCCAAACGCTCGACTCTCAGGGAGTCTCGTCGTCCTCGAACCCGCTTTCCCCTCCGCGCCCATCCGACGGGCCCCCTTGTGCAGCATAGTTCCTCGTATAGTCTTTGAAAGTTTGTGGTCAGCGCTCACGCGGCTAACCATTTGTTTGTGCTAAGTTTATAGAACGCTCCGCTCCCATCAAGTCTGGCTGGTCTGTAAAAGGCCATTTCACAGTAACTCCAAGCAGCAGTCTTTGTTCAAGGGTGGGGTGAGAGACCCCAGAGGCTCTGAAGGGCTGATGGTGCTGGTCCCTTCACTCCAGCTCGACGCTAGACCAGTGGTTCCTGATACTTCGGCTCTGTGACACACGTGAGCTTTTCAAGCTCTTCCCAATTCATCACAGTTTTTTTTTATTGATTTAAGCTGCAAGTCATGCAAGAAGACTATCAGTAATCCGTGATATTAGGAAGCACTGTGCTAGCCCAAATACATCAACTTATCATAGCATGCAGCTAATATGGCTATCTCGGCTAGAAAATCGGCTGTTGAAGTATATATTGCGGCTGTATTGGGTTAAATTCACTGTTGTGAAAGCTTGAAATGTTTGATGTGTGACATAAGAGCTTGTTATATGACACTTAGAAGCCGTGTAATGGAGAACCAGGAACATCAAATGTTAGCGGTATTAGCTGCAATCGCTAGCTCGTTGAAGCTTTTAACACCAAGCTGGGGTAAAGGCCGGAATCTGATGTTGCCCTTCAGGGCCCCCGGAATTGTCCTTTGACACTGGATTGTGAAGCCTCTCTGGGAAAGAGGACTAAACATCCAGAAAGCTTATTCAACAAGGGATGGCAAGATGCAGGTCCATAAAGAGAGAAGAAAGAATATCCGAAGCACAGTCATTAGTTAACGCTGATAGGTGTTTTCACTTGAACAGGCAAAGCTATTATTTTGTCGAGACAAGTCTGCACTGGATATTTTTCGCCTTTTTCATACACTTGCATCCGCCCTCTCTTTTATTCTACTTATATCTCTCCCCCTTCGCCCTGCTATCGTCCTCTTCCACCTTTTCCTTTCACAGGCTGTTCTTGTCCGGTAGCTCTGCCTCCGGACTGCGAGGGAAGTAGACGGTGGCTTTGTGTTCCTCGTAGCGGTCGATGTGCTTGAGATGTACCACCATGTGCAGGGCGTAGGCGAGGACCAGCAGCAGGATCAGGGAGGTCACCAGGCCCATCAGGATGGCTGGTGTCAGGAAGGTGGCGCAGTCGCTCGCTGAGGCAAACTTGTCTGACTGCACGTTGAAGGCCTGGATCTAAGGAAGAGAGAAGGAGATG
The DNA here is from genome assembly GCF_960531495.2 of Zeus faber. Taxonomy (NCBI): domain Eukaryota; kingdom Metazoa; phylum Chordata; class Actinopteri; order Zeiformes; family Zeidae; genus Zeus; species Zeus faber. Next base: position 13,943,681 of record NC_137194.1, on the reverse strand, counting down.
GAAAGAGGTAATTCGGACGACTGGTGATACAAATTGGCAGATGTGGAAAATGGCATGGCAGGACCTTTACTTGCAGAACCTTGATATTTCCACATCTACATAGAGACAAATTTCTGCAAAATATTTCTGTGCAACATTCTGGAGAGAGACACTGTCTGAACACGTTACAACGCAATGCTAATTGGCCACTTCTCAAAGCGTATGACAGTAACTATCAGTCCTTTAAGTACATAAACATCAGTACCCTGAGCCTCATGTTTTTCACATATACCTGGAAGTCTGTGAAAGTGATGTGCCAATTAGCCGACGTGTCCGTGTGGGAGCTAGGCACCAGGAGAGTATCGTATTTGTGTAAGCTGCTGACGTGCTGGCAATGGTAGGAGGAGGTCGCTGGGGCGTAGACCTCGCTGGCATTGAAAGTAGCCTCCTGTGTCCAGTTGTAGTGGATGTGAACACTGTCCAGCGTAAACCAGTTCTGACCAGCTGCCTCATAAAAAGTGTTGGACATCTGGAGCCTGGTGGGAGGGAGATATGGTATTACTCACAACACCTACACTCAGAACTGTTCAAGTGGGAATGCATTAGATGTCAGTGGGGGACAGGTCAGTGTAGGCGAGTAGTGGGAGGGATAGTACGGCAGCTTTTACCTGATGACTAGTCCTCGCAGGTCCTCCACATCACCAAACCTTAATGAAAGCCTGCGGCAGAAGAGCAGAGATATTGCAGTGTGTTATCAAACACAACAGGAAGGTAAAAGCGAGCACACAGGCCAAGCTCACAGCTTTGGTCTATTTTCGAGCTGTTCTTTTGTCAATGTCAAGTCAAAGTCAGGCGTCCCATGGCTTTCACTTTCTTATATTATTCTGTTGAGCAGAGTTATTCCCGAGTGTCTCAGTCTCCTAGTAGTTCTGATTCCATGCTCCGTTTCCTGGACCTCTCCTCCATCTTCTTCCCAACGGTTTGTTTCCCTGTCGGATTTCTCCACTGACTGTCTACCTGTGTAATGATCCTGTTCAAGTAAAGATTGTTTCCTTTTATCAAAGTCCCTGTCTCCCAGTCATACTATTGAGTCATCTTGCCTGTCTTTCCACCAGTTGTTACAGTACAAGCTGGCCAAGACTATGGACTCAGCCCACTTCGATCCTAAGCGCGCCGCACTCGATAACCAACTAGTGGTGCATGGACAGGCAATCATCGCCACGAACGTCATGTTAAGGCTCCCATGAGCTGCTCCTTCACACCGTCACCAAACAACAGAACTCTCAAGCCAACCTGTGAAGTGAAATACTCCCCAGTTACGGAGGTCCGATCCGGCCACAACCCAGTGGCAGCTCCAGTTCCAGTCGTCTCTCCAGTTCCAGCTCCAGCTCCCATCGTCACATCGCCAGCCCCGGGACCTCACCTCTCCAGACCCGAACGGTTTTCCGGGTACTATCAATCTTTCCTGGTCCAGAGTGGCCTACATTTCGAGGTATGTCTTCGTTTCCATCAGCTCAAGGGTAGCATACCTCATCTCGCACCTCGCCAACCGAGCTGAAGCCTAAGCTACCACCAAGTGGTCCAGGGGTTCTCATATCGGCTCTTCGTTGGAGCTCTTCTCCAACAACCTCTGCAAAATGTTCGACCACACTACCCGGGGTAGAGAGGCAGATAGAGCATTAATGGGTCTGCACCAGGGTAAATGTCGAGTCTCTAACTACACCATTAAGTTCCGCACCCTGGCAGCCGACAGTGGCTGGAACACTCACTGCTTGTTCGACGCTTTCCTTTATGGGTTAGCCGATCCCATGAAGGTTAGCTCCTCTAGAGCTTCCCTCCAGCTCAAGACTCTCTGATCTCCCTGGCCATTAAAATTCATAATCGTCTCCAGGAGAGAGTGAGAGAGAGGTCCAGGGGGGGCAGGAGGAGGAGCCTGGAGGAGCGACAGCACCACATGCGGGAGGGCAGATGTATTTACTGTTCTCAGCTGGGTCAGTTCATCTCCACGTGCCCAGTAAAAGGCAAGGCTCATCAGCGAATAGGAGGGTGCTGGTGAGCCGAACTACTTCTGCTGTTTTTTCCTCCCGACCTGTCACGCAAGCACGGCTTATCATTCCTTCTCAGGCTTTTCTTCACGCAGTGTTAGTGGACTCTAGGGCAGATGAGAGCTTCATCGATTGGAGGCTAGCCAAGAAATTGAGATTTAATTGAAGTCCCTTGCCAAAGCTCTTGGAGGTCAACACTTTGGATGGCCATCTGCTGTGCCAAGTCACTCACTGCACTCAACTCATTCAACTAGTCATAGCCAATAACCACACTGAGCCTCCATCTTTTCAACTGCCTCTCATCCTGGGCTTTCCATGGCTCACGAAACATAACCCTCACATAGACTGGTCCACAGGGGAAGTAATGGGTTGGGGTAAGGAATGCTTGCTCTCCGGCTTCCTGTCAGTTTCTACCTCTGAGCCATCTTGACCCTCGGAAATTTTACTTCCTGCCGTGGATCCCCAGCCCCGAGACCCACCTCCTGTGCTTCCCAAGCCTCTAGTGGCTTCGAAGACTTCCAAATTTCCCAAGTTTCTGAGTCTCCTCTTTCCCCACCTCCTTCTACTCTGACTTTCCAGACCTCTCTGGGGTCCCTTCCTGTTACCTTGACATCAAGGAGGTTTTTAACAAGGCCCGACTACCTCTCTGCCCTCTCACCAACCCTATGACTGTGCTGTTGACTTGCAACCAGGTACTTCACCCCCCAAGGGATGCCTCTATTCTCTGTCACCCCCCGGAGATGGAGGTGATGAGAAAGTATGAAGAATCCTCACTGGCTACTGGAAAGAAATGTGAGTCCCATGTCCCCTCCATCGCATTCCTGGGCTTCATCGTCTTGGTGGGCAATATTCAGATGGATCCTGCGAAGGTCCGTGCTGTCACCGAGTGGCCTACGCCCTCTAATGGGAAACAGTTGCAACGTTTCCTGTGCTTTCCAACTTTTATAGACGTTTCATCAGGAATTATAGCACTGCTGCCACCCTGCTGTATGCCCTAACCTCCTCCAAGGTGAAGTTCCTGTGGTCCCCACAAGCTGAACAGGCTTTCCGGAGGTTGAAGGAGAGCTGCACCTCGGCACCTCACCTTCATTCAAATTCCTAGTGCAATCATACTTTGTGAAGAAAGTTAGACCACTTACGTAGCTTTCTCCTTGGTGCAGATGGAGCCCTTGGTGTCCACGGGGGAGTTGGGGCTGAAGACTTTCTCGGTCAGGTCAATAAACGTGTGATTCCTGTAGCGGATGGCCAAGCGCTTGGCTTTGAACAGAATACAGGTCTTCCCATTGTAGGACACGCTCAGGGGGCCGTAGGGCCCCATTAGAGACTGCAGCAGCTTCCTCTTACTCTGGGACATCCCTGGCTGATGCCAGTTGAATGGCTGTAAATACAAATCACAAACAGCTAAGTACAAGAACAACCTTTGATCAAATTGGGAAACTAAATGTAAACCCATCAGCCCATGTATACAAGGAACAGCAGTGTTGCTTATTTGAAACATCCTCTAGGGGGCGATCAGCGCCCGATCAAGAGGCTAACCCTCTTGAAAGAGCATTAGGGCTAATCCAACAACATTAAAGATATATAGTCTCCAAAGACAGTCTTTGCTGATCTGTCAATATGGTGCATACACGGAAAGAAATGGTGGCTTCATGAATGAAGCTCACCACTTGTTGAAGTCAAAAACATTTGGCTCAACGACTTCACTGAGAGCAGACCAGTGTGAGGGGTGACAACAAAGTTTTTTAGCTCTGGTGAATCCAGAGCTAAAACTTGTGTGTGTGTGTGTGTGTGTGTGTGTGTGTGTGTGTGTGTGTGTGTGTGTGTGTGTGTGTGTGTGTGTGTGTGTGTGTGTGTGTGTGTGTGTGTAAGAGGAGAGAGATGGAGAGGAAAAACAGAGAGAGAGAGAGACTACCTGCAGTATTCTCCGGAGTGGGTTCTCATCTTCAGGCGTCAAATAAACCTCTTCACTTTGTAAGCCCAGTCCACCATCATAACCTGAAAACACACACACGCACACACACCGAGGGCTCACATCAATACAGACACATTAAACACATAGCAGTGCTGCACTGCGGATCGCAAGTATAATTACTCCATCACTTCAATTACTTCAAAACTTCAACACAACTAATGTGTGACCTATTTCAGATTTCAGAAATATGCTTCTTCAGTTAAAAACAAGAATACCTGTTGGCACACACACAAACATAGAGCCCACACACTCCACAATCAGCCGCTCTGTGTTTCCACTGGTTTTGCGTCACCACAGTGACTCATCAGCGGTTTGTTTCACAGTTATCCGTTTATTCTTTGCTGTTTATCAATAGAGTTTATCATCCTGTGCCAGCTACATACAATTTACAGTCCCTCTCAGATGGCTTGTCTCTGTCAATTTCTCTGCCTCGATGTGAAAAGGACTAAATTTAGCCCAGCCCACATTGGAATTGTTACTGAGGCACATGGAGCACAGGCATGCATGCATGCATGCATGCATGCATGCATACACGCACACGCACACGCACACACACACACACACACACACAGACACACACAGCTGAAATCCTGCTTGTGTTACAAAGCAGAAGGGATGTCTGCGACATTAAGGACGGAAATGTTCTAACAGTGTTGTCAGCATCAAAACAAGCATGACAGCCCTGATGGAATAAGGACTTGTCACGCCAAATCTGAGACGTGCGGTACTTACTCGATGTGACTCTTGTTGCTTGTTTGGGATTTTTTTTGCTGCAGAAAAATAAAGAAAGAAAGAAAGAAAGAAAGAAAGAAAGAAAGAAAGAAAATGTAAGACACAATACCAGCCTTTGTTCATAAGGTTAAAGGACCATACAGGGGTCAAATTGAGTCTGAGACCCGTTTACAAGTCAGTGCATTTTAGATGAGCCCTGAGCATTTTTCCGATGCTGGCTCACATTTTTTGATTTTCAATCTCTCTGTATTTTTGTCAAATGTACTTCATTTTGCCAGGTTTTGCATTTTGTTACTTCCATTTTAAAAGGGAGAAGCTCTGCATTGCTCTGACATATAAAAAAATAGGGCAAAATGAAGTCCCTTTGACAAAAAATGTCACCGTAGTTGCCAATGGGACCGCTAGATCATTTTGAAGAAGGGTTCTCACCAGATCGTAATGTAAAAGCATGGGCCGTCAGCAGGGAACTGGTTAGAAGGGGTATGTTAAATGTGTGTGCTGACAAGCAAACAGAACAAAACTCAATTTGACAACCAAGTCAAGGTGTGGTCTAAACGACGTCCTGGATGACTGGGATCCACCTTTCAAACTTGCCTTGACCTACATAGTGCCCTACGAGGAGGAGTGGACGCGCCACCCTCTCTTCCTTCACGTGTCTGCTCTGGTCCCCCCCCTACCTCCGACCTTCCCCAATCTTTCGTTGCTTTCGGACTCCAAGCGGTTAATCCTGATGCCGATCCATTTAACTGTCTAATCAAAGACATAATACTCAAGCAACGGGCTTAGTGCCGACGTCTGTCCCTTGACCTCGCCAGGACCAATGATCTGCCGCCCCACTTGCCTGACCTGGGTCAGTTCAGACGGGCCATTCCCGCTGTGCCGAAGAATGGTTTGGTGAGACCTGCTGAAATCGACAATCGACGGTTTAACAAAATGTTGTGATCTTGTTCGACTCTACTTCCTCTTTGGCATTTCAGTTCAAAATTCAAAAGGATCTCCTGTGCTCTTAACTTCTTTGGAACCTGGTACTACACTATGTTGCGTGTCTGCAATAGAATAAAAGTTAGAATTAAGCCTAATTGGTACTACACATTTGCTTTTTGGAGGACAAATACTTTTGGAATCCAATGCAATCTTTGAATTCCAAAATGATCATATTTACCAGACAAGCATACTTACTAACTAGTCCTGCCGTCGCATATTATTCCTCTGTTGCGATAAACCATTTGAACTTTCTTTAGCCTAGCGCCACCCTGCCCATATCAGCCCCGAAAGTTAACATAGTCTGGGAACTTCTACTTAACTTCTGTTTGTATTTGCACATATATTTTATTTCACTTCTATTTTAATCTCTAAACTTTTTGAGTTGCACTGCTCTGTGAGCTGCTGCCGGGACGCAAAGATTAATAAAGTCTTACATTATAATGTATGAAACCAAGGTCAAACCACCATCTGTATGCCCAACACCAAGACAGACGAGCTGAGTTCCGGCGGCATAGCACACAAAGGAACTGCTGGCAAAATCTATCCAGCCCTAAGTGGCCTGGGCAGTGAGACAACAGACAGACGGACAGACAGACAGACAGACGGGAATTAGCAGCACAGATAGCAGTCGGACTAGATGCCACATTGGAGGGTAGATTGATAGTTCTCCCACTGGCAGCAGGCTGAAGTGGTTATCTGTCGGTCTTGTATGGTTGCCACCTGGGCCACATTGAGCAGTTCAGTGCCAAATAGATTAGGATTAGTGGGAACTGGAAGGAGAAATACGGGCCGGGAGCATGGCAGCCGGAATATGGAGAGATGTCAGAGTGAGCTGAACAGATTAAGCCATGAAGTCACAGGCCTTGAAGGTTGTGGACGCTGACAATTAGTACAGGACACATCAGATTGTGAATGAAAGGATATAAAAGCAGGTTTCCAAACTTCCAGAGTGAATACATTTAATATAGGTGTTACAAATAGCTCTGATACTATATGTGAGTTCTGTATTTTATTAAGGGGAATATAAATATCTAAGCACCTTCCAGAAATTCCAAATCTCGCATTTATTGGACAAATAATGAAAAATATAACCAACAAACACCTTTGTGAAAAGCTTGATACAAAGGAGAGCTCTTTCCAATGGTGTTTGATTTTTATTTTTTTTGTTATCCTCTAACAAATAGCTCCTGGAGGAAATGAATAGCTTTGAGACAAAAATGGCCAATCTCATTTAATTTCTCATATATAACAATAAAACTCATGGCTAATGCACACTGAGGCTCCTTTGAGTCAACTTATAAACCATTAACACCAGGGCAATTCCACGTCTGTATCAAATGAATGACAAGCAGAGTCTGAAGCTGCAGACGGGTGGGATCGCCGGCGGAGTGTCAGGCCGCAGACAAACTGATGTCACTCACTTCCCTGATGCGTTTAACCTAAACGCCTCAGCAAGGGCTGTGCATGCGTTTGAGAGGGGCGTGCGCGTAGGACGTAGGAACATCACCAGTGCCAACACCAAAGGATACGCACACAACTAGACCCGAGATAGCAGACCTACACCTGTACGGGTTATTGTTGAGAATATGTGAGTGTGAGGGGAAATGCCTGAAAGGGGTGTTTCGTCCGAAGGGATGGTGGGTCCAGTCCACATGCCAAACGCAAACCAGTTACAGAGGACCAAAAAGGGCATATTTACATATATGAATTTAACACTGGACACCTTAAGACACGTGGTGTTTCACCTCCAGCACCCGGGAAGAGGGAGCCTCGCCCGTCGGACCCATCAGGGTCTGTAAACGGCTGCGTACCCGTGCGCCCGATTCTCACGTGCGAAAGGAACAAGCCCTCTGTCCCCTGCACCCACCTAGGCATCAGCTGGCTGAAGGAAGCAGGAGGCGACGGAGTATGTGTGTGTGTGTGTTTGTGTGTATTTGAGTACTAACTAAAGCCCGGGTCCGTTTGTTCCTGAGCCAGTTTAGCGAGGTCAGCAACCCAGGACTGCTGCGGCCCCGTCATTGGCCCAGGATGTCACACGGTGCCTGGTTGCTGAACAGGCCCTTTATATAATCAGAGCCGTACCAGTGCCACTCCTTGGCTCCGCTTGCTCCCTCTAGCACCCCACCCAACGCACACTAACACATGTAAACACACACAGGCGTCGGTGGACCGTGGACCATCGCTGACACTGAGGCTGCGACTGGACACAAGCACACATGTATTAAAAGGATTACTGGATTACCTGGATTCACTTTTTGATCAATTCATTACTTGATCAGTGGATATTTGCTTTTCAAAATGCAGTATATGAACAATTTGGTTAAAATTCTCTCTCTCTCTCTCTCTCTCTCTCTCTCTGAGGTGAGGCGTCTGCTCATCAAAGTTGTAAACAAGGCCTCCTAACCTCAGCAGCCGATCCCAGCTCTCCGCTCTTGTCTGAGCTGCGATCAACCTCAAATTGCCAATTTTTTTGGGGTTCTTTTTGGTTTATTTTATGTTTTTATATAATATTTTTTAGGTTATTTATTTTTATTAGTCTATTGTTATTGCATATTGTTTTGATGTGATTCTGCTCTAACACTGTGATTTATATCTATCTAGCTATCTGTTTATTTGTCTGTCTGTCTGTCTGTCAACCCTAACAACCCGGTGATATCTATAACTTAGACAGTTGTTAACTGTTTTGTTTTGTTTTTTCCTGCCAGTATTTCACTGTTTTACTGTTCGGGTAAATATCTCTATTGTGACACGGGTTCAGTGCATCAAATACAATTGAAATCCGATGCATTTTAAATGTAGGCTTTACAACCTTGTTCAGATGGGAACGGCTCCTTCAGGTGCATTCATTTTCTAAATCCGTGCACGGACAAAATACTGTTGTGCAGAGCAAACAGAAATTGAGTGAGCTTAAGTCACAGTGTAGTTTTCCTAACGCAGCAGGAAAGCATCCTTCAATCCCACACAGGTGCTGGCAGGTGCCGGCCTATTAATAGATTTATTAGTAGAGATTAAGCTTTAAGAGTTTACTGAGATGCCGCTCACGGTCTGTTTGGATGTGGTCTCCAGTTTGACCTGCAGCGGAGTCATAAATCCACCCAGATCTCCAGGATCAAGAGGCATTTACAGGGTGATGCTCTCTGTTGTTCGGCCCGTGACACAAGCAACACTTCACCTGGATTCGGGGAGCACCACTGACAATACAGTAGTTGTTACGCATTAAGAACATTTTTACAATTAAAAAAAAAATCATTTTTATTCAGTTGAATTGTCGTGGAAAAGATGGGACGGCTGACTTTTCACAGATTCGTTGCTGGAACTCATTAGGATTAGAAGCATAAAATGATTAACATGACACTAAGTGGGTTATCTACCGATTGTGTGCAGTCATAGATGGATAGACCAAAAGTTGGATTAAGATTAAACTGAATTTAATTTAACTTCCAAAATGACAAAGCAAGTCATATGTTGTATATCCTCAAATAAACGGATGACTTATTGCCATTTATCTACGCTTCCACACTGAAGTTTTTTCACACTTTTCATCGCTTGGTGATATTAATGAAGGCAGCAAATACCAGTAAAAAATAGAACACGGTTCAGCAGCACAATAACTAACTTGCAACAACAAGTTCCAATAAGTAGTTTGTAAACATGTTCAACCAAACAACCTAATCGTTGCTCCTGAAGGGGATTGGACGGCTGGACGGCGTCAACGGAAAAATCGCATTTGGTGAAGATATTTATAGCGTAACGTTAGCACGAACCTTTATAGCGTAATGGAAATGTTACTGCTGTTGTATGCAGATGTAGAATTGATATGTCATCTCGATTTGTGACATCAAAACTTCTTCAGTGCGCAGTTGAGAACATTAGGAAATTTATCACAACATCTGAATTAATTCATTAATTACTTAGGATATTCATGACTTTGCCCTTGGTCACTTTGCCTTCCATTTATGCTTATACATTGAATTTTGTTCAGTTTTTCAAAGCTGACCAGTGTCAGACTAGATAGACAGTATAATATTGTAATATAATAGACAATATGGAAATATTGTTTCAACAGCAAACTATGATACATTTAACAGCAGACTAGTATCTTTACACATCCAAATAATGTTGTATGTCAAAATCTAATTAAAAACAGAAACCTGCACCTTTTAAAGGTTTGTTTACCTTTATTTCCCTTTATCATTAAAAAACCCTACTACTTCGTCCAATCTCCTGTATATTGTGCAACTGGATCATTGCTTGATGTAGTGCTGAAACCGATAATAAATAACTCTTAAACTAATTTGTAAGTTTGCAAACATGTGCCGGTTCATTTATCCGGCACATCTATCAGAAGATTTGAAGCACATGACTTAATGGCTGCTTTCTGTAGGGGATTGAATAACCCAGACATTAATAGCTGTATCTTGACGGTACGCAGATCCGTATGAACATTAATAGAAATACTGCTCCAATGTAGATTTGTGATATAGGTTTTCTCATTCTATATTGTTGATTATTAGAAAACATTTTATTTTGTGATGTGGATTATTATTCTAGAATAAAGTCTAAGTTATTCATTAGAGAGTGCTAGTTAGTCAGTACTATCCAGTGGGAAAACTTCTTAAAAACTTCTCCTTTGACCGCTCACTAAATTGTACTGTAATCGACACAATCAATTTGAAATCACTTTTTAAATGATGTTTCTTTAGATCAATGTTCCTCTGCAGGTATCAAATCATGCCAAAACCTTGAATTTGTTTCATTATGAGGTGTTTCATCATAATCCATCTTAACAGTTTTTAAGGTGTTTTCTCAGATAGGGGAACGGTGACACGCGGTCGGTAGATATCCTCACTGAAGCCCTACAGAGTTTGTTTTAAATTGTACAGTATGGACTGTGGCTTGCAGCCTTAATAGGCTGGGAACAGCCCAACTTAATATTTGTCATAACCCTGTGACTAACCCTGGCTAATTAGGCTCCTCGTTATTTCAGATCTATAGCCGGAGCATCGTCGCGGTCGGAGGCTTCCATCTCACAGACACTTCCAGCCCACAGCTAATGTTATATATTTTATCATAGCCTCTAAAATGAAAGGCTTGGAAATGAAAGCTTGCTCTTATATAACATCATCATCATGGAGTATGTCAGAGCTGGGACTTGGGGACCGGAACTGTTACGTGCACGGTTACATACGCACAAAGTTTTGATTCAGAGAGCAGACCGACATTTAAACCCCAAAACCCAGAAGGCATCAGTGTAGCCGTTTCCCGCTGGAGTGACTGTCATGAAAAGTTACGATGGAGATGCGTGCGTGTGCGTATGTCGGCGTAAATGCATTCACACACACACACACACACACACACACACACACACACACACACACACACACACACACACACACACACACACACACACACACACACACACACACACACACACACGATTGAGCCGAAATGAAAACAGTCCCCAGAGTTTGTGTGATGACAGCAGCAAAATAAATCCAAGTACAAGTGTTTAGATTTGGTAAACATGGAGATTGTTGATAAGGACATTTATAGAATAAGCAGTGCGCATTCTTCCCCTTGTAATGAAAAGCTTCCAAATGTGTTATTTTGTCATGCTTCGTGCATAACTATTACACCAATCTCATGTAGTCATAACACGTCTCCTCCATCTCACATGCAGCCTCACGTGCTGTTTATCACCATGAAGCTTCTTCCAGCCTGTTCCAACTTCTGATTTCCATTCTCATCACCTATTCTGAACGAGCAAAACAAATACAGTATTTTGGAATGGAGGTGTGTGTCCCTAACAAAGGAAGTGCAAATGGCATTGCACAATCCCATTGTGAGCAAGGCTTTGTTTAATGTGTCTGAAATTGTTTTGGCACAGCACAGTGTGTGTGTGTGTGTGTGTGTGTGTGTGTGTGTGTGTGTGTCCGCAGGCAGACGCTGCTCGATGTTAACAAAGACTCTGCCCATGCTGCCTCGCTGCCTCCCCTGTGACGGAGGTGTGTGTGTGTGTGTGTGTGTGTGTGTGTGTGTGTGTGTGTGTGTGTGCCCCTGGGTCCGGGAGCCCGATACCTCATCTAGATTTGACCTGCAGGACTGCATGTGCATTATGCAGACAAGGCCGGGTAAAATTTCCTTTCTCTCGCTCTCTCCCTCTCTCCCCCCTCTCTCCCTGACTGCATCAGTAAACGGACCCCAGCAGACCATCCGTGATGCATCCCCTCCTCTCCTCCTCTCCCTGTCCCAACCCTGTTTACCTCCCAAATGTGCTGCTCCCTCTCTCCTCACTCGTCTCTCCTTTCATTCCCTCCTCCGTCTCTCTTTCTCCCTCTCTCCCCTGCAGGGCCCACTGCCCCAGCCTTATTTAGCTCCGACCAGGCCAACACTACTGTACAAAGACAACAGCCCCATCCGTGATCGATGTGCAGTGTCTGATGCGGTCTCCAACACCGAGGCAAACAAACCCCCTCGCGCCGAGGCTCCTTCCCCACATACCGACACACTCTGTATCCATGTGTTTTCGCAGCACATCCAAGGTTAGATAGGAGAGAAAGGAAGAAGGAAGGGAAGAAAGGAAAGGGAAGGAAAGAAAGCACCTCAGAGAGCACATCAGCATCCCAGCATGCATCCCCCCTCCAGCACCTCCCCCCACACCCCTCTTGTTCCCAGGCATAGAAGATGCCGCTGTTTTTTCTGTTTGTTTTTTTATTTACCTTCTGTCCAGGATTTCAGGCACTTGGTCGTAGGTGAGTCCCGGCTGCATCTCTTCTTCTGAGAAGGCGAGTCCGGGCCGGCTGAGGGGGGACAGCAAGGCGAGCGAGCAGAGGAGGAGGAATGCGTGTGCAGCCATTGAGACAATGAGAGGAGACTGCCGTTGCTTGAGCTCTGCTTCATAATCTGCTTTCCGAGCAGCGCCTGGCTCCCAGCCCCGCTGACTGACGCCCGGGCCGGCCAATCAACGAGCGGCAGGGACGATCGCCGTGCGTCACAGCCCGCTCACTGTACTCCCTCCTCCTCTCCCCCGAGTCCTCCCACCCTACTCCCTTCTCTATCATCCTTCCTCTGCTTCCCTCACTGCTCACCCTCCCACATCCACTCCCGTGCTCTCTCCCACCCTCTCTCTCCCTCTCTCTCTCGCACACATAGCTGCAGGCAAACCCTAAGTATAGACAGTGGCTCATTCTTTCTCACAACTCAATATCCCATCATACCTCTGCTACCTACAAACATCACACATACAGACCCACTCTCACGCACAGTACACATTCATTCACACACACACACACACACACACACACACACACACACACACACTTACAGAGAGAAACTCACACCTCCGTGGAATAACACCATCACCTGGTAATGTCAAGGTCAGCTTGAGTAGGACGACAGGATGTTGACATATTAAAAAAAAAAAAAAAAAAAAATGGATCCGTGACTGCATGACCTAGATCTCCACAGCGCTGCCACAATAGCGGAATTAATTCACTTGATCTATGTGTTGTCGTGGGCGCTCGGGGGGGGGGGGGCGAGGAAATTGTCCACTGAGGCTGCAAATATGGACGGCAATAGCAGCTGAGCAGCTCCGGAATGAGACCGAGAACCGAGGGTCCGACCCTGACGACCCTGATGCCCGATCCCATTTCCTCCTCATTATTCTGCCCCGCGTGCAAGACGCCTCCAGATCCCGATACGTCCCCCCCCCCACATCTTCCATTTCCATTTCTGCTGTGGTGATGATGATGGTGATGATGGTGATGATGATGATGGTGATGATGTTCAGAACGGGAACACTAAGAGTGGTTATGTAACCCCGAGCGTTGTGACCTAAAATGATGGCAGATTTTCACAGGGCTTCGTCGCAAACACTCCCATCAATAGACAGACTGCTCATCCCTTCTGTCCGTTTTGGAGATCAGGATTTTTTTTAGTCCCTCGAGAGGGTTCATCTCTGAAAATAAGCCGAGCCTTCTGTCTGATGCGGTTTCTTGTGCGGCAACTCCATAGAATACGGTTCCTGCTCGGTCGCAAAGGCTCGCGTCGTATTTACGTAACGGGTTAACGATCCCATACGCCCCACTTTGCAAATAACGCGTTCCGCCTCACAATATGTAACCGATGATGATGAAGACATGATTTAACGCTTATTCCCTTCGCCTCAATTTTTCTCGCCCGGTGCACTTGTGTCATTGTGCGTGTGTGTTTGTGTGGCATTATGTAAGTGTCAAAGCTGACGCGCAATGCGTAACGTGTCGCGAGCGCATTCATGAACGCGTGCGGGCCGCTCTAGCGCGAAGGGAAGGAAGGGTACGGCGGGTCAGTTGTCGTCTGTGCCTCCCTCCGGTAACAGAGGGCGACTGCGGGGCTGCCTCGGCCCTCTGCGTCTCCCTCCTTCTCTGTCACTTCCGCGGGGCCGGCGTGTCAGTCCGCGGCGGGAAAGTGCAAAGTAGACTGTCGAAAAAGCCAGAGGGGCGGGGGGGGGGGGGGGGGGGCAGTCCGGGATGAGACGTCTAGGTGATGAGGACAGAAAAAAACAAAAACGTGAAATTAAGGATCGTGTTAAGGCGGTAATTATGAGGCTGTGCGATGAGCTTAAGGCGGCGATAAAACATTACACTGGTGTCAACCTCCGTTAGTGAAACCACAACGACAAGGGGGGAAAAAAAAAAATTGTTCTTGACATTACCCGGCGTACGTTCATTAGGCCTAAGCGGCGATTTTTCCCACCGGGTGTTATCGACGGAGCGCGACCGTTATTAACGTCGACACTCGCCACTCGTCAGTCATTCTTGAGATTATGAAACATATTAAAAACACACAGAGCCGTGGCCCCCGGAGTCTATTTTAAGGACGATCTCATGTCTTCATACTTTTCAATCTTGTTCCGCATGTCCACACGGAACACATTAGGGATTGCCAATGCGTCCACAGTGATGTAATGGCTTTCTCCAGATTAGAGGAGAACATGTTAACGGCGACGTATACTGCGACTGAATCGACACGCTTTCGCAAATGTGTTTATCTGATCCAGGCGACGCTTAATCGCGAGTGGCGGCGTTAATCAGAACGCAGACGCACGAATCCACCGAGTGCGCCTTCGCGGGGTGTTTTGTGGCCTTACGCAATCCGGCTCCTCTAACTCCGCAGCTCAGACTCGCTTTAGTGTCATCGTCGTCGCCGTCGTCGTCGAGGAGCAGAACTCTCCTCTCCCGCATGCGTCTCCTTCTAAAATCATGTGGAAAGGAAAAATACTTTGAGTTATGTGTTTTTATTGGTACACACATTCGCAACTTTACCATCTTCCGCCGTAGTCCACTGCTTCGGCTGCCTTCTTTGATGTCATTGATCCCTGTACAAGCATGCAGGCGCACGCACGCACGCGCACACACACGCATTCTCATACATGCACCAATCTTTTCCAGAGCTTATCAGATAATCTGACTGCATGCAGCGTCACCAGGCATAACTATCATAGTCCTATCAAGTTGTTGTCATTTATTCAATATCTTCATAAGCCATTAATAGCCTACTTTTTTTTCCATTTATCAGATGGTAAAAAGAAAAAAAACAGAAAACTAAGCATGTACAATCATGGCCCAATATAAACCATATATATTCAAACATGGAACAATAATAAGCCGTGTTCTTATAGTATCCATCCTCAGCACTTATGCTAAACATTCTATGAAAAAAATAAATAAATGTGGAACAATCTCCAGGTAAGCGCACTGTCAGATTAATCTGTCACGATTGCATAATGTACTTAAAAGATTTCACTATGTCACTGCTGTGTGTCCTTCACAATATCCAGGGCAATGGGCTGGATAACTAATATTTTCTTGATGTGTAACAAAACAAGCAGTTAGTACAAAGCCCAGACTTTGCTTTATAACTGGCTTTAATCTCTCTCTCTCATTGTACAATGAAGAGTATTTATTGGTACAGCGCCGTGTGTGTGAAGCAAATATTCCTCCAAAGATAAAACATTTCTTCTATGAAACTATGCATGCATAACACACTTAAATCTAAACTAATACATCTCCCGTTGCGTAACAATTGGTACCATATTCCTCTGAGTATTTATTAACTGGCTGTTCTGTATCGTAAAACACTGCAAACTGCACGGACTGGAAATAAACAGTGACCAATAGGTTTCCAGCTACATCACAGCAGATATCCATTCAGTCGTTGGCTGCTAATCCACATCCTGCCACTAGAGGGCCCTTTTTTCATATCACATCACTGTTACTGCAATCCATGATATTTATGGGCTTAATTCATGAGGCACGACTTAAACTATGAAATATGGTCATATAAATGGATGCATTGGTTGTCTTCAACGGAAATTATCTATCAACAAACTTTGAATGATAGTGCATATTTAAGTCACATGTTGCTGTTGCAATGATTCAATAAATAAAATACATTCAAAATAGTTTATGTAATACATTACCTGTTAATAAAAAATAAAAAAAAATTGCGAGTCATATCATAACACATGATACCACTACACAGAACTGTTAAAATATGTATGTCTTGTTCAAGCCATTTAGTTCAGTCGACAATCTCTCCAGAGTTAGCAGCAAGACGTATTGTGGCCTCACGTGATCGGCTTCAAGTCCCTTACAAAAACCTAGAACCTTACAAGCAGGTAAATCTTCCCTAACAATAAATATTCATTTTGAAAGTCAACAAGACAAAATAAACATATGTTCCAAACAGATGATATGGAACACAGGAGCGCAGGCTATGATGAAATACCATATGCATGTGACAAATAACCTCTTGAACTTGAATCAGCATTGGGGCCTTCAGTGAGTGCTCAGTCGTAGGCATACGTGATACTACGCTTCAGACAGTTATCTAGAACATATGCATGTGGCAGCATAAAACAGTGGTTTTCAAACTTTCCTTCGGGGCTCCCACTTAAAAAAAAAAAAAAATGACCATAGTGACCCAATTAACAACGGGCCACATCTATAAACAATGAGCAGAGCAAAGATTGTGTGTAAATTAATATCTCGGAACATCTCTTTTCACCATCATCGTCTTTTCCGCAACTCGACACAGATCGTGTTGCTTGAATAGTGAAACCAACCATTTCCGAGATCGACACTCTGAGATCTTGTTTCGAAAAACAAAGGAATACATTTTGCAGTTAAAATCTCCCAGGTCACAACCCAGACTTTTGCCCCCCCCCATCCAAAAATAAAAAGTACAATTCTTCCGGCCTCTGCTTTCCTTCACTGATATGTAA
Source organism: Zeus faber (assembly GCF_960531495.2). Lineage (NCBI taxonomy): Eukaryota > Metazoa > Chordata > Actinopteri > Zeiformes > Zeidae > Zeus > Zeus faber. The sequence goes on along the minus strand of NC_137194.1, from coordinate 13,926,706 downwards.
GGTTTGTTCTGAGGCTGATTCTAAGGGCCTGTGACTGACACGGGCAGAACATTAAGGTTAAAAAAAAATAATAATAATAAAAATTTGGGGCCCAATGTGATATATTTTCACGGGGCCTAAAATCCCTGGCAGCGCCCCTTGTTCTAGTATTAGTGAAGGGCAGGAGAGGACAAAACATTTTCTTAGGATAGAGATAGACTTGTTGCATGACAGTTATACCCCCATCCACCAAGTAAAAAGAAGACCTAAAGCTGTACACAATTCATTCCCATGAGTCTGAATATCCGAAAGCAAAATCAAGAGACAGGAATTAAATTGACTTTTTTTTTTTTCTGAATCTAACACCTCTGAAGGAAAAAAAAATACCAATAATATCAGAAATCTATTCATAGCTTGAGAATATAGTCAAAAGACAACTGCCATGCCAGGCTTATGGAATCTTACAGGCATAAAGATATTTATGTTTTTTTTACCAACTTTGTCACGCTGTGAAACAGTTTACTTTTTTTATTTTTTATATATATATATATATATATATATATATATATATATATATATATATATATAATATATTTTATTTTATATATGTATGATTTGATTGTCTAGAAACTATAAGTTGTAAAGAGGCACCAGACTGTGAAGAACCAGATTCACAAACAAAAACAGTAAACAAGTAAGGAAGTTTCTCTATATAAATATAAATTCTAAACTCGATACTTATGGAATTGGTCAGATGCTAGTCGACGCACGCAGGTAGAAAAAACGACAGCCCTGGTACAAACTGGTTTTTTTGAGAGCAGAACCCCGTCACGTTTCACCTTCGAGGAAGAAAGGCAAAAGTAACCGCTAGGTGAGTGTCTACAAGCAACCACCCCCAACTATCCCAAAAAGAGAGAAGGCACGGAAAAAACAAACCCACTACGCCGTGGGGGCCAGACTCGACAGCAGCAGTTTTTGGTAAGTGATTAGGGGCGGGGGCCACGCGTCCGCTTGGCAACGCACGGCGGAGAAACCGCTGACGGCTCGGGGGGGGGGGGGGGCGCTCGGACGGGTGCGGGGTGGTGGAGGTCGCCCTCGCCGTCCTGATGTGGTGTTCGGGAAAACGTACGGTTAAACCGCTCTGTTGTCGAGGACGTTCCCGCCACAGCGAACACTTTTGTTTTAAATACTGCCAAGGCCATATTGAGCGGACGCCGAACCAAGAGCGCGACTCAGCGGCGCTCCTCAAGGCTCACGTCGGCCGCGCTGACGCTTTCAACTACCGCCCTTCTAATTCTATTTCCAGAACACCATCGAAAGAAAGCGAGGTCAGTTCCTCGCACAAATATAATGCAGCCCTTGTTTTTGTTTTTTTTTTCCCCTTCCGATATCTGCTCCTATTTCACCACACCTGCCTCCCCCTGCGCCGTCTGATTTCCCGCCTTGGACCGGACGCGGTCCGTCTTTTCGGGAACCGCTCCGGCCGTGGTCACGACGGCGGCCGGGGTCCCTTTGCTCCTCGGATTCTTGTCGAGCTTGGCTGTTCTTCCGTCTCGCCTGAGCGGATGCTGGGGCACGGCCGTGTGGGCGGTCCGCCTCGGGGCGGGCGGCTTTCTCTGCGGCAGGCGGGGGTCTTCTCCGATGTCCACGGTGAGGTTGGTGTAGAGCGGCTCCAGCTCCTTGGAGAGAAGGTCGTAGGTCAGGGAGTTGAGGCCGTCTGAGCGCCAGTTGAGCCGCGTTCGTTTCAGGAGGTCGAATCTAAAAAGGGAGGATGCATTGTGTGTAGCAGTGCTGGTTAACGCCATAACATTTCAATTCAACGTGATTTTTTTCCTTATAGCCTATAAAGGTGTAATACATGTGTACCCTTTGCGGGAGAGCAATCTGTTGACATTGCGCATTGGAACATAAATCGTTAATCTGCCCTTGACCTTTGAACTGAAGCATGATTGTGGATTCTACAGATTTTACATAATGACAGCAGTGCGGTCGGCTCAAATAAATGCGATCAGGCGATGATGTAATAACTGTGACAGCTCTACCTGCGTGGGTTCTGCTCATTGCCTCGGTCTCCCTTATGCTTGATCATCTTGTAGTGGCCGATGGCCACTGGGGGGCGCACTATCTTCATGCCAGACAGTCGCACTCTGGGCAAACGGCGCGGAAACAGCACAGAAAACAGTATTTACAAACTGCAGCAAAGACTAGACTCCAAACAGGGAGAGGACAGCGATCTTTTACAGCCATGGAATTAACTAAATCTCAGCGTACCACTATGATACTAGATTTATACAGTCCCTGCTCCTACTTCTTACTAACCCAGGGCAGGGAAGAGCTACTACAACCTGTTCAACAACAGCTAATCAACTTACATCACAAAAAAAAACAAAAAAAAAAAAACAAGTTGTGGATTCTCAACAAGTAAATGACATTTGAGGAAATAAGACCACACAGAACTAGGAATAAATACAAGAGTGACATACTGTTTACAGGGCCTATAGGTGGTGAAAAACACTGTAGTTCCCCCTTTCCACCTCTCCATCTCCTTGAGCACCAACCCAGTCATCTAAGTCAAAGAATGTCACCATCATATTATATGTATATAATAGAACTGCTGTTAAGTTGCAAATGTCCATGCACATAGGGATGACGTAGAAAAGTCTTGCGATAAAAGAAGAGCGGTATTTTTGATTTGCTTAAATTACATATTTATGCAATCGGATAGACTGTATTTTACATATATTTTGGATGCGTCACAGTGCCTTCCAGGACAGAGAGTGGAGAGAGGGAAACCGAAGGGCTGAGATGAGAGGACTAGATCCGCAGCCTGAAGAATTACAGCCCCACAGAACCGCTTGGCAGTCCATGCGTATATATATATATATATATATATACATACTCACTGAGCTTTCTCCAGGAGGCACACAGCAAAGCCATGACAGTCGGAAAGGAGATTAAGATGAAAGACGATACTGATGGCACAGGAGTCGGGGAAAAAAAATAGAAGGGGGGGAAAAAAAAGCGCTGCAGAAATAGTAAGTGTGAGGAAGGCCAAAAAAAGGTGAGTGGATCAGGAGGAGGAGATCGAATATCCGTGCGTGGCATTCTGGTGCTCCTCTCCCAACAACATGCAGAGTTGATGTCGCCGCTCGCTGTACATGCAGCTCGGGAGCTGAGGTCTCATAACGCCACATCCATTCTCCTTACCTTGCGGCGATGTCGTCGTCCTCCCCTCCCCAGCCCCAGTAGTGGTTAGGGAAGCCGTTCATCTTCATGTACTGGTCTGGGGTCAGTGCGGACACGCCACCAAAATACTGTGGGTACGGCAACCTGCAGTGGCCAAACCAACACAGAAAATATGCTCACAGAAACAAAGTGAAAATAAAAATAATAGTAATAAAATAAAAAATAAAACAAGCGTGAATACCCACACTACTACCCTCTTACCTGTATCGAAACTTGTCCATGGCCACCGAGAGGTGTGTGGGGAACTGTTTGTGGCAGGTGTAGGTGTTGTGGTCGTTCTCTGGCAGCAGATCAACGTCGTGGAGGAAGATGCAGCTCCAGTCTTCGTCCCGCAGGGCCTCGCGCACCCCCACGTTCAGCAGCTTGGCCCGGTTAAAGGTCCCGTTCCCCCACTGGACAAACGAGAAAGGGGTTAGGGAGTTAAGAGAGGAAAACGTTGAATGCAAGACGGGCCGATATGGCCAAAATATGTCATGATGCTTTTCATAACAGTGACTTGGTGCTCCAATTATGGCTGTAGATATTGCTCTATAATACAATTCAAATTTGTATGCTTTATTTGTAATATTCAAATTTTGTATGCTCAAATTTAGTACAGGGGGCCATTACGCACGGTTCCACAGCTCCGATCGGAGCGATCTTTTCTCCAAACAAAGCAAATAAAAACTCTAGACGTATTTAATTTACTCCGTTTCCTGCTGCTGCTCCGCTGTGGAGCAGATCGCAGATGGCCTCTGAAAAAATCCTGCCCATGTTCTCACAGTCCAGTGGCCAGTGCCCTGCGGCCCAGCACGGTCCGCGAGCCGAGGGTTGGGAACCTGTACACTAGAGGACATTCTGTTGGCGATGGTCGGGTTTATTTCCCACTTTCATCCTCACATCTGTGGAATTGCTGGACATTTGGTCAAAGGCGCACTCCCTTGTACACACAGAGAAACGGCGGAGGAGAGGGGAACACGACGGGAACCCGACTAATGTACAACAAACTGGATGAACTTATATTGAACTTGATTGTTCATCACATGTGAATTGATTCGCTAACGTTAGCCAAAAAAATTATAATCGATTATTTATTTATAAAAATGAATACAGTTAATTGGCAATTTCAGCATTCAAATAGTGATTTTTTTTTTTTTTTTTTTTAATATTCGAATACTATTCAAATTTTGTTCCTGCAGCCCTAGCTCCAATACAAATGTAAAGAAGTACCTCAAGGGAGCACATCAAAAATCTTGTTGATGTTTATGAAGTCATGTTGTTATCACATGATTTATCACACTCTTACAGTGTGCAAGTTTGAATGGTCAATTTGTAATGTATACTTCTATCAATAAATCAATGAGGCCGTTAAATATCTGTGACAGTAGTATTGGGGGAAAAAAGGACATATTTGCATGAATTCATACCTAAAAATAAAATGCTTGAAATACCTCTCTTTGTAGCAACTTTTATCAAAAGTGTTGTGATTTTTTATCTCAAATATACAAAGAGAGGGACAGACAGACAAAGAGACGGATCAAGAGATAGCCAGATACAGTAGATGGACTAGCAAACAAAAGCAATTGGGACAGGCAAAGCCACACTCGCACAAAGTTAGACCTGCTGTACAATGTAGATGCTGTAGTGGATCTGCTGTCTCTGCAGGAAGGGGTGGAGGTGGTAGAGGAGGGCACGGAGGTGGGTCTGCCGGTTCCGGTACGGCACCACTATGGCAGTGTGGTGGCGGGGCTCACAGTCTGGTGGTCGGTAGTGACCGCCCGGTGACACCAGAGGGTTCCTCTGTCTGATCTCCTCCAGGGACAGAGGAGAGGAGAGATGGACGGACACAGGGCCGACTGAGAGAGGAAAGGAGATGAGCAGTGTGGAAAGGAAACGAGAGGAAGATGCCCGTTTCAGAATCAGCTTCGGGACTGAAAGGAATCATTTGGACCGGCGCTGTTCATCTGGCATTTGCTAGCACGGGACTTTGCTGTGTGTGACATGCATATTGAAACACCATTGCTCACTCTGCCCTCTTCTGCTAATGTGCCCTTGCTGAGCATATAAAATAAACAAGTGCAGTGAATCTCACCCTCCCACTCCATTTTCACCCGCTTCCCGCTTTTCTGATCTCTTTCTCACCCAGCAGTGGAGAGGGGATCTGGCAGTCCCTCAGGGGCGGCCCGCTGACGAGGGGCCCGGCGCCCACGTTGCGGGGAGGGGGCGGCGGTACCCCGAGGTGGCTGAGGTTGGTGTAGACGTCGTGGGGTCGCGAGTAGTCGAACTCTGGCTCCGTGGTGTGGACCAGCACAGACACGAGGCCTCTGAAGCCCCCCAGGGAGAAGTAGAGAACAAAGGCAAACTGGAAGCCAACCAGCAGGGCCAGGGTGCAAGGGGAATCCAGAGAGCGCCCGCAGCATGCCATGATAGAGTAATGGAAAGAGAGGGATAGAGAGAGAGAGAGAGAGCGAGAGAGAGAAAGAGAGAGCAAAGCGGAGGCAAAAGGAAGGAGGAAGAGGTGTAGGAGAAGTAAAGGAGAAGTAGAAGGAAGGAGGGAGAAGAGGGGCGGTGGTACTATCTATAAGCTCAGGGATGAAGGCGGAGGGCGTCCATCTGGTAGAATGGAAAGCCGTACTGGTGAAGCTCAGCCAGCGCCGCCATCACCTTGGAACCAAACAAATCACTGTGGAAAAGGAAAGAAAATGCCGCCTCAATGCGATGATTGAGTGCTGATGACGGACGCATCACAAATGACATAATCTGCCTCTGAGCAAACGCAACGCTTGTGCAGCCGCATTTCAAATCCCTGTACCTGAGAGTCGGAGCTGCTTAGCAGTCTGTCTTGGACCAGAAGAAACTGCTTGTCCTCCATCCCTCCTCCTCGCCCTCCTTATACCAACAAACATCATGATCAATCAGACAACATTGCACCCGTTTGTTTGTCTGGAAAATATAGCAGGCTGCAGTCCGAACTGGCAGGACGAAACAAACTACAGATAAAAGCTGTTTTTTGTTTTCTTTTCATTTACCATTGGAAATCCGTAAGATCATCTGTGCCGTGTGGATTGCACAGCAAGTCCCAGTATTCCATTAAAAACTGCAACGTTTTATTTTAATATAGGGGGAGGGGGTGAAATTATTTTGCACTTCTCATTTTCACCATTGAGGTACACCTTCTTTTTTATTGATTTATTAGAGTTTGTCTTCCTGGTCACTTGAGATGGTGGGTATATTTTTCACCCGAGGGTGCTGTTCCTTTTTGCAAATGTTGACGATCCATATCGACAGTCTCCTGATCGAAACTAGCTACGCTGCTTCAACAATTTCCTTTCACTTTGTTTGTGCGTGCCCCATCAGTGCATTCTTGCTGGTGGCGGACGCCGCCACCGGCAACGGAAAGAGCATATACATATAGATGTGCACATGCATAACGCAAAAAAAAAAAAAAAAAAGTGAATGGCTGTTTCTTAAACAGCGTCATCTAAAAAATATAATAAATATGGGATTTAAAAAATTCAAAATTCAAAATTAATCTTACGGATTACCACTTTAACGATAACCGTTAATTTACTAGTGTAGATAACAACCTGCTGTGGATGATAAGCCTCGTACATCATTAGGCCTCCTTGTGCACGAATGCAAATATGGGGCCAAGGGAATATATCTGAAATCATATCTGATTGATAAGATCCATTGCTAAAGATTTTGAGAAGGTCTATTTTCCATATCGCCAGTGCTCCGGGCCGGCGGATGCCCCACGGCACCGGGCCACTCACCAGCACACTCCCGCGGCATCTCAAATCGAGTCCCCGGCTTCGGTGGAGAGTCGACGGGCCGCTGGAAGAGCCACGGACGCTGGTCCAAAACATGCAGCTTGCTTTTGTGTCCCTCCTCCTCCTCCTCCGGCCACTACGACTAATCTCCCGTCCGAGTCCAAATCCCCCCGCGGCTGCTTAAAAACCGCTGCGGACACGTTGACACGCAGGAGCATCGCCGCATCCCCGTCCGCCAGACGTCAACACGGCGCTGCTCGGTGCGGCGCCGACGCCAGACCCGCGGACGACTCAATCCGAGGGAACGAAACGTGAAGACTGACCCGGGGCTACGGGAGTCAACCCCCGCGGAGAAAGACGGGGGCCACGCGTGGGGAAAGACAGAAATGATCACAGATGTCAACTCCAGTCCAAGGCGAAATGGGCCCGAGGCATTTGGCACAGTTCGTGTTGACTGCGACTGATTCAAACGTGCACACTCCACCGCAACAACAGCGGTGCACTTCTCTCTCAAAACGGATTGACGGACCTTGTCCGAAAGGTTTTCTGGGACGCACAAAATTAACAATAATATGTCGAATGAATGAAACGATACTTGCGAGAATTCCATTCACGATTCGGAGCCGACCGACTCCCACGCTTAAAAGAACGAAGTCGGGGGGGGGGGGGGGGGGGAACAAAAAAAAAAACAATCGAATGGCTCTTTTTAACTGAGTGACTCACCAAGAACTGAATCCGAAGAAGAGAGTCGAACCTCTCATCACGACTCGTTCAGAGTGGCGTGCTGAGGGGCGCGTGATGACGTCACCGGCATTTCGCTCTCCGTACGAACAGGCGCAACAACAGCTGCCGGCCCAGCGCGTTCATTTCACATTTATTATTAATAATAATAATAAAAGCAACAGATTTTGAAAAACAGGAAAAATCTATCTTTTCAATAATTCCCCAAAGATGGAGGGCGCGCTATCGCCTTCATTGTGAATTTATTTTTAATAAAAATAAAAATAAAATAAAAACAAAATGATGATAATAATGAAAATAATAATGATTAAACATTTATTTAAAATGGTATTATTTATTTTATTTTTATCGTTTATTATTTTTAATTTTTTATTCATTATTATTTAAATTATTTATTCACAGCATGATCTGTTTTCATAAATTCTCTCTCTCCTGAGGTTTAATTTTGGTATCCTTTTTTTTTTTTTTGGCATTGTCATTCATTCATTCAAAATGTGGCCGCCTTTAAATTTCTTTCTTTATTTCTCACACAATATCAAACAAAAGGGGTATCATTTTAACTGGCTTGATGCACCAGGCTAAAAAAAAAAGGTCTTTATTCACATGCAGCAGTAGCTTGTCAGATTATAGACATGTAAGACATAGTATTTATGGCTATTGTAGCACCGTATAGGAATACCCTATGTAAACGATTAAATGCACCGTGCGCCCCCCAAGTTGATAAAGCCAAACAGAGAAGCTGTGCAAAATAATGCATCAGATACCATTATTGCATGTGGCCCTTTTTATGTGAGCACACTGTCTTGAATGGCTCAGGGCAAAGCATGTTATTGTGTGTTTCCTCTATATTCTGCTTGCCCCAACTACCTTGGTGTCCCTTCAAGGGATACCCCATTAAATTTAACAGAATAATGGTATGCACAGACACAATAGAGTCTGTACATAGCTGTGCGATAGATTTGTTTCATGAAGACAATAAGCAAGTACATAAATGGACATTATTGGCTCTGACTGGACAGCTTGGATGTGTCCCTTTTTGATATGGAGATTCACATTGACTCATTCTGTTATTGGTTGGTCTCCCTGCAATTCAGTTGCACGTCTGTCAATGAATTGTAATATTGGCTCCTTCTTTTTTTTCCTTTTGTGGTAGTAGACTGTTTGTGGTGGAAAATGGCCCCATGTCGGTAGCTAATGATTTATTATGGAAATACAGTACACTTTGATCACAGAATGTCACCCCAAAAGGCCTCAGACCAGCAAAATCACAATTGTCCAAATTCTTTTTCTACCAACTCATCACACACATAAAGAACACACAAAGAACATCTCAGTTTGTCTAGGAAAATCTACAATTCATCACCTCTCTATTGTTTACCAGTATTCCTCTATGAAATTAACCAAAATGTGAGTTATCATGAGTTCATGTAATCAAGAGTTATCATGTTTTAAAAAAATGGAATGATGAGCTGTTTCACAACTAGAAAAAAATATATTGTTCATCCATCTGGTTTGGCAGGGAAAGGTTTTTCTTTCTTATCAATTCCAATTGGCCAAAATGTGAAACTGTAAAAAAACAAATAAACATGTTATGTCAGATAAAGCACTATAAGCACATTCCTTTCCTCTCCCTTCAAGTTCTGTGTAATGGTATTTTTTTATTTCCCATTGTATTTCATCTCCTTTTTAATTTGGCCGCCTTCCCCCTCTACCTCTCTCCCCTCTCTCGAGTGAAAGCTTTTTTTTTTTTTTTTTTTTTTTTCAAATCAAATTAGGTAAAGTCTGTTTTAATTACCGTCTTCCTAAATCTCTAACTTCTTCTTCTTTGACTTCTTTACCACCCTCGTGATTTAAATAACTGTTCTATCCTGGTCCTCATCATTTTTTTTCCCTCCTTTTTGTTTCACTGCTTTCTCTTTCTTCATCGCCTGCTCTTTCCCAACTCCCCCTCTACTTCTTGTAGTTGCCGAGGCGGATGGCCAGCTGGCTCGTGACACAGCGGAAGGTGGCGGGCTGCACCTCCCAGTATTTGACGGGGTTATCGAACAGGCTGATGCCACTATAGAACGTCCTCTTCGCTCCGGATCCCCTGGGGCAGAAGTCATCCACCCCCACGCGGGTGATGCTGTTGCTGTGGAGGTACACCACCTAGGGGAACGGTAGACAATTTGAAATCTCTGCCTTGCCTCCTCTACTTGATGAAATATTTAATTTCCCTACGGCTCACCCACCTGTAGGTATTTCATATCTCCCAGGCCGAAGGGGACGCGGTCGAGGCGGTTGCACTCCAGATGCAGCTCTTTCAGCCGGGGGAGGAAGGATAGACTCCCGGCCTCTATGTGACGGATATGGTTGAAAGCCAGGCCCAACCTGGAGCCAGAAGTAAAAAAGGAAAAGGGATATAATGGCAGAGGCAGAATTAATAGCAGTGTTAATTAGCATATACACTACACACAGGATGAAGCTAAAAAGCACTACAACCTTTACAGGTGAACTTAATTTGACCTTCTCTAAACTTTTGAATGCACATGTCCAACTGTTCAATGTTTCACTATTTTTTGCACAACTTGCTGTTCTCTAACAAGGAGCAGAACGGCAAAATTCCCAACATGTGTTTGATCCATGAATCGACCAATAAGTGTCCTGGTTCAATTAGAACTGGTATTTAAAGAGTCCTCTTCATCATGCTGTTCACATGTTGACATCATGAGACCAAGACGACACCTAACAATTGATCAACAGCACCTCGCCTTGCAGGGCTTCAAACAGGATGTTGTCAGAGGGAAGTGGCCACTGAGCTTAGAGTGTCACAGAGTGTCATCAGCAGGTTGCAACAGAGATACAGAGACTGGAAGAGTCACAGAAAGGCATAGAAGTGGACGTCCTTTGGCCACATCCCACACTGATGAGCGCTTCACTGTGAACCGTGCCCTGCGGAACCGCATGATGATGCCAATTCCAATTACACTCAATTCCAGCAGCACATTTAAGGGAGATGAGAGGCACCCAAGTGTCACGTCAGACCATTCCAAACTGTTGACATCGGCGTGGTCTGCGTGCTAGACGACCTGCAAGGGAACCTGACCACACCACCAGGCACAGCCATCATGGTCTTGCAGGGGCCAGGGAGCATTTACGCTGGACGAGGAACCAGTGGCCTCAGCGCTGTTCTCTGATGAAAGTCCATTCACGTTGAGCAGAAATGAGGCAGACGTCAAGGAGGGCGCTACGCATCAGCCACTGCTGTCACCAGACGAGCCTTTGGTGGTGGTGGTGTTACAGTTTGGGCAGGTGTGTCTAGTCAATACAGAACTGCCCTACACTTTGTGAATGGTACAGTGACAAGCCCATACTACCTGAATTACATCATTAATCCAGTCATTGTGCCCCTGCATGAACAACACAGGCCTCATTTCATCTTCATGGACGACAATGCTCCAGCTCATCTAGGTCGCATCATTAGGGAATGGCTGCTGGAGACTGGGCTTCCTCAAATGGAGTGGCCCATACTTTCTCCAGACCGGAATCCCATAAAAAACCTATGGGGTCAGCTGAGTCGCCGTGCAGAGGCTCGTAACTCTGTACCCCAGAACCTCAATGACCTGAGGGCCGCCCTTCAAGAAGAGGGGGGGGCCAGGCCTCAGCAGACAATAAGTTGACTTGTGAACAGCATGAGACGTCGTTGTCAAACTGTAATTGATGCTCAAGGGCACATGACAAGTTATTGAGACATTGACATTTTTTGTTGTGGTAAACCCACCACTGTTGTTGGCTTTTGTTTCAATAAATTGTTGAGATGAGGAAATCACCATTGTATCTTCTACTTAAATGCCCTACTTTCATCATATCATATCACTGGAGGGCCAACTTTTTACATTTTCCATAAATTTCACCCGAAAGCCAAATATCCCTAACTTTTTGTAAGTAATGTATGTATGTGTGTGTGTATATATATATATATATATATATATATATATATATACATATATATATATATAGTATTAGCACATTACTAGCAGTGTCCTGATGTATGTAGTTTTTATGTTCACCTCTAGGTGTCACTGCTGACTCTGGATGTGATTTTTCTTTTTCTTTTTTGATAACCGCATTTGAGTTATTTTGCATGATTGAAGAAATGTAGGTGAAGGGGGGGGGGGGTCGGGGGGGATTGATTGGGGAAGTGGTGTATGACACCTGTACAGCTGCTTGTAGCGTCTCAGGTCTTCCAGCTCCACAGCCTGGATCTGGTTGTTGTCCAGATGGAGCTCCTGGAGAGTGTCTGGCAGATCTGGGGAAAGAAGTCACCATATGAGCATAGAAAGAGTAAATAAAACAAAAACAGACATGACCTTCTTGATAGTTTTGCATGAACAGCCTTGAGTAGCAGATGTTATGGTGTCAATACGACCTAATATTATATTCATATGTTGCCAGCATCACATCACATCTTGACATATGGTGTCTCTTGATGAAGGTTGTAGAGTAGTATACCTATATGACGATATCATAACTACTGTCTTTGAATTGTTACCGTTTAATCAACATGAAAAATTGCATTGAATGAAAAACTGAAAGACGATTTACACTTTAATAATCATGTCTGTGTGTTAACCAAATGAAGGGACCCGGTACCTTTGGGCACACCAGTGAGGTTGGCTTCAGAGATGCGCAGATAGTTGAGCTTCAGTCCCCGGAAGGCTCCAGGCTCAAAGTCGCTGTTCTGGATGGGATTCGATCCCATCTCTGGGAAACAGAGGCAACATTCACAGTGCGACACCAAAGGACAAGTCATTCTTTGTCATTCTAACCTACGTGGAGAGCAATGGCATTGGGCCCGCCGTAGCAGAGGTGGAGAGGAGCATCAGAAAGCAAGGCAGCCAAAGTCGTGAACACTTCTGACCTATGCAGTTCATGTTGCCCAGTCCGGAGAACGCCCCCGCCGGCACCCGCTTGATCTGGTTGTCGTGGATCCTCAGCTCCGTCAGGGAGGGCGGCAGACGCCCGGGTATGGTGGTCAGGAGGTTCCTGGAGAAGTACAACTTCTGCATGTGCTTCAGTGGGGTGAAGGCTCTTGGGTGGACCTTGGCGATATTGTTGTTGACCAGAGACAGGGCCTGAGTGGAAAAAAAGCAAACAAAGGGACAGACAGGGACGGAGACTCAGAGGGCTGACTGGGGATTTGGTATTTGAACTGTTTGAGTAATTAAACCGACATCAGAGGCACCAAGACAGTCTGAGAGAGAGAGAGCTCTTTGTGTCTATTCTCTCTCTCGCTCCCTTTTTCTTTATTTTCTCTCTCTCTCTCACTGCAATAGTCTACTGTACAGCAGCGAGACTCTCCACCTGACTTGGCTGGAAGAGACAGATGGATACTGATAAAGAGGCCCCGTACAAAGGGCTTTATTGTCCAATGTTGTGTTGGGAGTTTCCTCCTCTGCCAGCCTCAATATTGCTCTTGGTCAGCACTCCTGAATGCAGGTCGGGAATGAGCGATGCCTTTTCCGCCAACAGAGGAGAGAGAGGGTGTGGGAGCGAGGAATATTCCCACTTGGCTTCACATTTGGGCGCAGATTTCATTACATTTAAAGCTCTCGGGGGGAAAATGGCGCGGAGAGTGGAAAAGGAAAGCGGGCGAGAAAAAAAAAAAAAACACGGAAAAGTGCAAAGCAAATCAACTTCATAAGCTCTGAGGAAATGGGACGGTATGGTGATGATGCGTCACGCCGCTGCAAAGCAGGAGCCACCGGGGCGACGGGGGAGCGGAGGCTCTTACAAAAAGGTAAGTCAGGCCCTTGAAGTCGTGCTCCTTGAGCTCCGTGATGCGGTTGTTCTGCAGATCGAGGAACTTGGTGTCCTTCGGGATATCGGTGGGCACCTCGGTCAGACCTGAAGAGCAATAGAAACAGAGAGAGAGAGAGAGAGAGAGAGAGAGAGAGAGAGAGAGAGAGAGAGAGAGAGAGAGATTGAGACACACACAAACACTGTTTGAATCCTGTCGTGGAGTATTGTGAAAGGACACCCTAAACACTGGGTTGCTGTCAGCACCAACCAAGGGTTCCTAAGGACGTCTTTGTCGGACCTAGACCACGGTAAATAAATAGCTACCAGGACCTCCATCAGACCTTGGAATTAAACCAATCACGTCGGCCCACACACAAAAAAAAAAGTCAAATGAGCACCCTACGCTTCCTCCTCTGTTATTTGAGAAGTAGGAGCTGTCGCAAACACAACCATGGAGGTCAAATACAGTAGGCAAAGCAGGCATGTGTACCATGTATTTCTGGGAAGGCTTTGACACATACACACCCACGCACATACCTGCGCGCGCAAACACACACACACGAACAGAAACAAAGGCTACAGAAAGGGACACACACACACACACACACACACACACACTTACACGAATTCCCCGCTGCCAGATGGGGATGCCAGATGTTTTCAATTTGGCTGAAGTTGCAAAGGATGTGACTTAAAAACATCTGCATAATTACACATCAAATGAAAACGAGCAGGGTAAAATCATGACACCCTGGAACACACACATGCGTGCGCGCATGCACCCATGCACGCACAAAACACAACACACACATGCACGCACACTCACACAACACACACACACACACACACACACACATACACACACACACGGGGTAAATTAAATGGTTTCTGTGGGTGCGGTGGTAAAATTGCTTTTCCCATGGGAATATGAGCATTTTAATGTTGGCTTCTATGTGACAAAAACACCTGCGAACAAGTTGTGAACATTTCGGGTTAATGGGCCCCACAGCAGACTTAAACATCACTTTCTCCTCCTGCCACTCCCTCTGCAGTGCACACTACTTACAGTGCAAATTAACTTTGATATTTGTTAAACACATGTTTATTAGAAATATATTCATATTAACAAAAAATATGAAGGACATTTTAAAAACAACCAAGAATAACATTAAGAATACACCTGCCTTACACCTCTGGAAATAGGAATTCCGAGTGTTGCCTCATCACAAAGCCTGGTGTAAGACTTTGCAAGTCATAGTCTGTGGAGCAGGCCCGCGGTGAGTCTTGTTGAAGCCGGTGCCGGCGTCGACCAAATCGGGACCGCAGCCGTGATTCAACCCTGCCTGCTGCCACCCATCTGGGATCCAGTCTGACCACATCTGAACCAGGCGGCTCTACCTCGAGTTAAGTTTAGATATACAGGCCTTTGACTGTACCGATGTGTACCGGACTGTACCGGATTGTGCCCCACCCTCCACCTCACCAGACAGAACCAAGCTCTCTGCACCTCCTTCTGACGTGCTGCTTGAAAAACCTCCAGTTTGCCATAGTTTTGGTTCTACTTTCTAGTAGCTTAGGAAGTTTGAAGCTACAATAAACTTACATTATTCAATTAAAAAGGGAGATTTGTGTGGACAAAAGGTAATCCCAGAGTGTGCATCGCGACATTATTAAATGCATGTGATGGAACAAGTCATCCCTATTAAAATGACTTTAAAGTTGATAAGCTAGATCAGATGTGACATGTATGTGTAAATTTGGTTCCTTAAATGCAATGTGCCAACATGATTATTGACATGGGATAGAATATTATCAGATGAGGGTGGATGTAAGGGTTCGGGTTAGGGTCGGCATTAGGGTAAGAGTTAGGGTAGGGGTAGGGGGTGTTACCCTAACCCTAACCCATGTTGAGCACAGGTACGTCTACATGCTTGCTATTTAACATTCAACAACTTATATACCAGTAGAAAGCAGGAAACCTTTGAAATAGATGAATTCCTTTAACCCCGACCCGGCTAAACCTCAAACAACAACACTTGAGCCGTCTCTGCCGCAAAACAACCACAGCTGTTACCTCCTCCTGAGAAAAGTAGCACCCCCTTAAAACCCCAGCGCCCCCAAAACTGCTGTTAAACACAAATACTCTGCATCGGACTGCGATGCACACAGAAAAGGAGACAGACGCCACGGCTAAAATACATCTGTTCCAAATAAGCACTGACATCTCGCAAATTACACGCTTCCACATTTACCCGCTGCAGAAGAGTCTAGGACAGGAAATACAGCTGCAGCTCCTAAAATGATGATTCAACTGAACTAAACTCAGACGGCTTATTAAGAGATACAGTGTAGGGTTTAGCAAGAGGAATCCTCAATTTTATCCACGAGGACGTGATATAAATCCATCTATATACAATCTAGAATGCTTTTCGACTTAAAAAAAAATAAAAAATAAAACTTAAGATTTATATTGGGTATACACCATGGGTGATGGATAGTGATTCTTAAAAAATTAAAAATTAAAAATGCAATACATAATCTCTTCAAATGTTGTAAAAGAAAAATGTAAAAATAAGTAAAAAAACGTAATTTCATAAACAAAAAATGATGAAAATGTAATATTTAATTTAAAAAAAAGGTATATAGTGTTTATACAAAAACTCTGTACACTATTTTGAAACGGTGAAATAATAAGTTGGCCCTGAATGACTTGGCACATAATCATCTCTTGATTACAGTAGCAACATTACATATAACATTTTATAGGATCTGGGATTTTCCTCCATAATTTAATTGGATATGCAGTTTTATCAGATCTAACTTTAATTGCCTCAGAGTTTACAGTAGTTTCATTTTCAGGAGGAGCCTGTTTATATTTCTATTTTTTTTCTTTTTTTCTTCAGTTCTGTGGGATTTAATGGACCTCTGAACACAGAATGTTGAATTTATAACCTAATATAATTCTAACATTCCCCCTTAACACATGAATAAACACTCTCTTTCTTTCTTCTTTCTCTGTCTGAACAAACGGTTCCTGCTAAGTCGCTCCCTCATCCCTCTAAAGCCCTTCCTCCCGTCCACTCCTCTCCTCCTCCACCTCCTTTCCTTTAAACATCCCTTACGCCTCCCAAGAACAGCATTTAACAGCCCCTTAGAGGAGAGCGAGGAAATGACAAACTTTTCATCTCCACCCAACAAAGTGTCTGTTCTCTCTTGCCTCCGTTGGTCTCCAGTGTCTTTTCAGCCAGCATTTAGCCCCGTTTTCCTGCTCCAAAGCCGTTGCCCTCTCTTATTTTCTCATTTAATTTCATTTCTTTTTTTGTCCTTCTCCTTTTTTGTGTTTTTCCCCCGTTTTTAGATGTTACTGAAGTCGCTCTTCATAAACAAATG
>NC_137194.1:13889817-13904817 GCF_960531495.2 Zeus faber | reverse complement strand
AACTCGGGTGGAGTTAACTGCACCCTCGGCTGTAATTTGGTGACTGCTGCCCCTAAAAAAAGGAACCGTTTGGCAGCTTTGCTGTTGCCGCCGAGCCTTGGATGTGGTGGCCCAGAGCAGGCCTCAACCGGCGCCAAACCGAGACAGAAGAGCCGGGACGGACAGCAAAAAGACATACGTGTGCAGGTATCACTCCAGTATTTTGAAAGACATAAGGCCAAGTCAAGTCACGTCCCAGAGAGAAGCCTTGAATAAGCCCGGGTGTCAATGAGCTGATTTTGAGGAAATGTTCCTTTTTATGTTTCCATAACTCAAAATAAAAAAGGATGAGGCGTCAAGTAATGAATTCCTGGACCCGTGGTCCAGCACCCTGAATAATACAACGTCAACTAATAACTTTAACCTGGTCAGCATCAGCGGTGATGGAGAAGCTACTGGAAGAGGAGTGGAAAGTCGTAAAGAAATCCGAACTTTCAGCAAAAAGCATGAAAAGCAAAGGAAACATCCAGAGTTACTGCAGGGCAGACGAGTGGAAGGACAAACAGACAGAAAGATTTGGAAAACAAAACAGACGGGCATGCCCGGGAGGGTGACGGGCAGACAGGTATTTAAGAAGGTCCAAAGGCAGACGGATTCGGTCTCGCAGTCGTCCGAGCTTCCGAGGCGGCTTACGGTGTTTGTCTTTGCACAGCGACTCATTGTTAAATACATGGATATATATAAAGTCCATCCTAGATGCGGTTTGACCGCCACCGGACATTAGGTCATAATGAGGAGACAGAGTGAGGCTGCAGGAAAATCATTCCTTCAACAAAGGAGTAGTTGTGCACTTGCTTGCAGGGATGGAAGTTATTAATTTATTGGAATTAATCCCCAACAATCAGGGCAGCCAAGGCCAAGTCAGCTTGATAGCAATGATCTCTCTCTAGGGTTATTCATTTCATCTGAATATTTCCTAATACTGACAAATGAGTTTTCACTCAGATGTTTGATAGAGAGTCTATATTCTTTTATTAAATTATGTCCTTTCTGGAGGCAAGGATTATAGTTTTTCATTTTTAATTATAGTCATAGCTTTTGATTATAGTAGTTTTTACTTATGCTTGAGCAATCATTTGCATCAATAAGGTGAATGCAATGAATTTAATGCAAATGTTCAGTTCTCCTTCCGCCTCTGTTTAAGTATGTGGACAGGTAAAAACTATGGAAATTGGTATGATAAAAGGTTTTAATACCAACGTTTAGTTAACACATTGAAATTCAAAGACTGTCTCTCTCTTAAATCTGTAGATTTATGGGGTGGTGTAGGCCTTTGTTCCAGAATGACTAGATTTAATTGGTCTGTTCCACTATAATTATTCACCCCAAATAAAATGCAATTCATTCGTTTATTGCACTTTATAAAAAAAACTTTTAATTTAGGATAAAATATGTAAAAAAATATATATATAAAGTTACATTAAATTAAGTTATCCTCCCGCTTCATGCTGCTGCTTATTCATACTGACTGACTTTTGGAGATCTAGTGCGCCCCCTACTGCTACTCTGGGGGAACTGCTGCACTGTGCAGCATCAGATGGTCCAGACTGCAAACGGTGCAACAGGTTAGACTCCATTTAGGCTGCATGCACTTTTATTCAATTCTCTCCTTCACCATGCACTCACAGTTCCGCAATTTCAACATGTATAATGCATAACTGCATTAATTGCCCTATTTACGTACAATTTCACCACATAAATGGGGCGACTTAAGTTAAGAAGGTACAATGTGACCCAATAAATAAAATGTTGCGTCAAAAAAAATTAACCTTCGGATTATTCAAAGAAATTAAACAGCATAAAAAGTTAATCACAAATAATAGGAAAAATAAATTATTAATATCCCCCTACCTTTTGGCCAGATTAATAAATAATTAGTTCCAAAGATCCAAAAGTTGTCCTAAAAAAAAAAATCACTTCTCGGTCTTCTTTTCTCTCCCCCCCCCCCCCCACTTGACAAATCGTCAGAAAGTCAAATTATCCTCTAGATGAAAGTATGTTCAGTGTTTTTCATCACTTCTCAGGGAAAGCTGCAGCATCTGCCACCAGATCCTGGGACATCCAGCCTCCAGCTCCTGCACCGGTCTGCCCGCTGCACCGCTCCAGTCCAACCCAGGGAAGTGACTGTGCTGGGGGGGGTCGAGCCAAAAAGTTAACTGGCCAGCCTCCTCCGCCTTGCCCTGGCGAGCGCGCGCACGCACGCACGCACGCACGCACGCACGCACGCACGCACGCACGCACACACACACGCACACACACACACAGTATTTTGACATATACATACAGTACATTATGAGGACAGTGAATGTGTCCTGATGAACCGTTATATCCTATTGAAATTCCGGTGTTTATGGTAATTCAGTTGTTTTGTCCTTAACAATCATACACACACACACACACACACACACACACACACACACACACACACACACATACAGTACACACACAGCTACAGATGAAACCATGTCGGCATTATCGATACACATCCCATTCTGACAATTTACTTTAAGTTTATACTGCGTGTGAAAAGTATTATTTCTACCCATTTGTTCTTTTCCGGTGAGTATACTTGGTGTATTTTTTGGTACTTCTAATTTACTTGCATACACTAATTTAAAGTACAGCTTTAGTTTACTCTCAGTACGCTGTAAGTGTAAGTACGTTGAAACATTAACCTGACTTAAGCCGCACTTTAGTCTACCTGTTCAAGGTGTATTACTTTGGTCGTCAAAGGTAACGAAAAAATAAACCCTAAATGTGTTTACACACATCTTAAGTATAATAAAGCGGTTACAATTCAACACCACGTTTGTGTATAGTAAGTATACTTTGGGATAATAACTTAAGTGTACTTTTTTTTTTTTTCTCTCTCTCACTTGGGATACTACGTGGCTCAATGCGCCCGGGGGCACAGAAATTGTGCATTCTTGTGCCGTGCAGCGCTGGGAGGCTGGGACTCACTTCGTCTCAGATTAAGATCACACACCTGACTTGTGCCATCAGATTCCTGGAAGGCATTCGCCTTTCCACACGCGCCGGATGGGTTTTTATATTTTGGGAGCGTGTCGAGATCCATTAGGACGTAGCAAAGGGAGAGCTAAATGAGCACGTGAGGGTAGGGGCTCCATGAAGGAGGGGGAAAGTCATCTGCATATTTGAGCTGACCCGGCTGCCTGTGATCATCACACTGCTCGACTATCATGTACGACGAGGCAACGCGGCCCCCCGTGAGGTGATTTGGCGACAGGGCGGAATCAATGAATCAATTAGATGGAATCGAGTCAAACGTGAGACGAAAGGCGCATCGTAGCCCAGCGTCGCCACTTCAATCGTAGCGAGCGGATCTTTTGAGTTACTCGGGCCCCACGGGGCACGCCGGCGGCAAGAGAGTCACTCGCTGGCAGCCGCAACCCGAGAAAAAAGACCGGAACCGGTTGGCGATCGGGACCCGAGAGCCGCCGGTCGGTAGTTTGGCGCTTCACCGCCAGCCTCCTTCACTCTGAACCAAACGGCAGCAACGCACCGGAAGCCTCCTTCCTTTCTACGGAGAGAGCCGGGAAACCGCGTTTGAAGCTCTTGGACACCCTGCGCCACCGAGGTTTTTTTCGCGCCCGGGCAAGGCGCACGCCTCCGAAGATTTTGCGGGAAAAACTCGCGACGTGTTTCCAACCTGACGCCTCGGCCCGGAAGTCACTGTCGCTGAGTATGGCAGGCCAGCGTTATTACAACACTACGTGAAGGGAGTTGTATTCCCCCGTTCGCTGAAAATGTGAAATGTTCAGCTAAGTGTACCCTCTATCTTGTCGTTGTACTGGAGAAGAGACAGAGGGAGACCGAGCTCTCCCTTTTTCTCCCGACATATTTTAGATATTGATGCAAAATCTAGACAAAATTATCAAACACAAGCTTGGACATATGGCCTGGATTTGTGATTAATACATTAAGCATAATACATTAAGCATAGTACATTAAGCATAGTACGTTTATCACAGTACGTTTATCACAGTATGTTTAGCACAGTACAGTACGTTCCACCAAACGCCACAGCTTTCATCCAAGACAGTCACGTGCAGTCGGGCTCCACTCAATCGCCACTCTTCAAAATGTTTTTATCCTACACCGAGAGCTCTAATTATGCTTGGAGAGAGAACATGAAGATGCCCCAGAAGACATTCTGTCATTGTGTTTGAATTCTGGTGCAAGGCTGCAAACATGCGATGCTAAGCCTGTGATTAGAAAATGTAGGATTCCATCTTCTTTCATAGCTTATTTAATTTTGTCTTTGGCCGCATCGTATGTTCTTTCCTAAATTTGCCTTTAATTGCTTCTTCACGGTGCCAGCCCTGGGAGAGAGGCAGTGAGTCCGGCCAGTCACCATTTGGGAGCATTTCCTAACCGGTAAATAGCTATTGAAATCATTTCATTTACTTTGATTTCTCCAACCTAATTGCATTGATGGAAATATTGAAAAGTTCTGTGTGACTCAGTGCCAAATATCAAGGTTATTTTAAAGTGAGGCAAACACGCTCAGGAAATCCCCTATAAAAAGAGAAATTAATCAAGGTACTGGTAAACTACAAAGGACATTTTAATGATAGCCATCCATACCCAGAGCCTGGGCCATGCGGCCGCCCGTGATCTCCTTTGTCTTCACCATTATCATCACTGCCATCATTGCAAACATTCATCCACAAGTCTTAATTCAAAGCAACTTACACAAAAGTTCATTTGTCAGCGGGAGTCAAAACCGGCCGCACATCAAAGCCACCGCCGGCGAAGCCTTCAGAGCAAGTGACGTTGGCAGAGTCTCGGAGCCGGACGAGGGGAGGGCGCGGGCGTCGGCGGGGGCTGGCTCAAACGGGAAAACCAGTTCAGGTCGGGGAGGGGTAGAAATGGAGTGGAACGCCACAGATCCCAAATCACTTTCTACCCTCCGGGGTTTACTCTAGAGGCGGGAGAGCCACGTATCCCGCAGAGGCGGGGGTCCCCGCCCGCCAAATGTTGGCGGGGAATCCGTCCGCCCCTGGCGGCGCGAGGAGGCCCGTTCCACCTTCGCCGGGGCGCTAGGGGGTGGGGAAGGGTCGCCTCCGAGGCCTGCCCTTTACCGTGGCGCCCAAATCATTGCCTCCTGCCTTTCCGGGAGCGAAGTTTTACCTCTCGCTGTTTTAAAGCTATTGAGACTAACTTGCAGTTTGGTGGAGGTGTCGGGCGGGGACAAGCCCCCCGCGACGTGTCGCTCTCAGTCTCTCGCATTTTAGATAATCTTTCCGAACGGACTCGATGCCGACGGGGCTCCGGGCTCGCAAAAAACTTTTGGTCTCCGAGCCTTTCTCTGTCAGTCACTCACTCTCTCTCTCTCTCTCTCTCTCTCTCTCTCTCTCTGTCTGTCTCACCCACTCCCTCCCTCCGTGGTTAGGTTGATTATGGTGTTGGTCTGTAGCCGGAGGGCTTGGCATTCGAATTAAGCTCTTTTTGTCCTACGCGTGTTTAACCCTAAGTAAGTGTCTCGAAAGATTAGCACACCCATTGGTTAGTGTGTGCAAGGGTGCTACTTATATGTGTGTTTGTGTGTGTGTGTGTGTGTGTGTGTGTGTGTGTGTGTGTGTGTGTGTGTGCGTGCGTGTGTGTGTATGTGTGTGTCTCTCTCTCTCTCTCTACACACAGACAGGTGGGGGATAGGATTAATATTAGCAACATTTCAGTGCACTGTCATGCTGAGTTTGAGTTCGCCCTTCTTCGAGATGATCTCACACTCATTACTTTGCTGATGAGGGGGGTGGATGGACACGGGTCAGTCCACGCTGCCCAATCTCTGGCATTCTGTCGTAAGCACATTCCGGTTGACCTCAAATAGTTGACCCTTCCCACTGGAACCTAATACCACACTTTAGCAAGGAAGCTCATCATCTATCAAGCCATATCTATCCACAGCGATCCTCCTTTTCAGTTTCCTCTCCCGTCCCTTCCATTTGAAACTCTCCTCTCTTCTCGCATGCCTCCCGTTTTTCAAGCTTATTCAGGAATTTTTTCGGATGCCTTTCGCCGTTTATGTACTGGTGCTTGTATTTTATCAGCCAGCGCTCCCCTCCGACTCCAATAACAAACACAGGAAGCTGCTGTCGCCGGGTAGAACAGACTGAGGAGCAAGGGGAAGAAAAGCACAATGCCTCTTTCGGGTCGAGCTCAACCAAATGGGCCCTCGTCCGGCCTCTGCTTGGCGGGACACGAAACATCTGTTGGACATGGCAGTACATCCCTTCGGCAATGTTGTCACGCCCTCCACTTCTGCCTCCTCTTCTACCTAGCCTGCAGCCAGTCTCTCCCCATCTCAACCTCTCCTGTCTGTGTCTGTGTGTGTGCATGTGGGCGTGGCCGCATTCTGCGGCTCTCTGACGTCCTGACGACGTCATTCACCTCACCTGCTCTGCCTACTCACCTTCGATCCATCTACCCATCGCCAGATCGTTCGAACTACCACTTACCTTCTCTCTGGTTCCCTGCCTGTCTGCCTGCCTGCCTGCCTGCCCGCCCGTCCACCCGTCCGCCCATCTGCACGCCTGTTCAACCGCCAGTCTGTTCCCGCCCGCCAGTCTGTCCCGCCCGCCCACTCGCCTTTCCTGCCTGACCTAACTGCCCTGTCTACCTGCCTGCCTGCCTACTGTCCTGTCTGTCCTACCTGCCCTGTCTACCCACCCACCTGCCTGCCTGCCCTACCTGCCCTGTCTACCTGACTGCCTGGCTGCCTGCTGTCCTGCCTGACCTACCTGCCTTGTCGACCTGCCTGCCTGCCTGGCTGGCCTGCTTGGCCTTCCTGCCCGACCTGCCACACCTGATTTGCCTGCTATCCTCTTACCCCCTTTATCCCTTCAATAACCCCCTGTTGATTTTACCACTACTCAGGTGTCTGTGTCTTACACTTGGGTTCACTTGTCTCAGTCGTAACAAATGTAGCTGCGTCACCTGGAAGAGGCGGGCCTGTCCAATTAAAAAATATTCGAAAAGCAATGGGACTGAATAAAAGTATAATAGTATAATAAAAACCTATTTTGATGAAGTTGGTCAGGAATGAAAGACATGCCTGCCCTGATTTTTCCCGGAGGGAAACTCAGAGAAAAAAAAAATAGGTTGGAAATCTGCTAGAGACCGGAGAGATGTACTTATGTTGTGTCATGTGGGGTTTGGGTACTGCATGTCCGTGCAGGGCTCCGGAGTGTAAATGGGCACGTGTGGTTTCATAGACAGTAATGTGCTGTCTACAAAAAGACTGTACAATTATGTAGAAAGGAGACTGCGCCATATGCACATGACTGGATGGAGAAATCTAACATGTGATTACATGCCTAAGCCGAGAGAGTGAATCAGTAAATGTGTGTTTGTTTGTGTGTGTGTGTGTGTGTGTGTGTGTTTGTTCATACTTCACGCTCGGTGCATACCTGCAACATGCAGCCTTGTCAATGTTCACACCCTGTCCCCCTCTCCCCCTCCGTGAGAGTGTATGTCACTCTAGCAGCTGCAGTGAACTGATGTTCTCCATTTAGACCGTGAATAACACTGTTTGCTGTTGAAACTATAAACCTCGAGCAAAGTGTGCAAATAAATCTGATTCAAAATCATTTTTATTTTCGCCAGCAACATACACATTTACAAGGAATTTCTTCTGGTGAGATTTGGTGCACTTCAGTATAAACCATAAGCATCAGAAAATAAACAGCTCAACAGTGCAGAAAAAAGGAGAATAAAATGAACAATCCCCAGTCCCGAGGCATGTCCACAGAGATCCCAGTGTGCAGCAGGGGTGTTGTTCGTTCACCTGTGCACCCAGACTGAAAAAAAACTCCATATTTAACACTCCCCCCACCCTTCCGTTCTTGTTGTTAGTGTGGTGTGTGTGCAGAGTTGTTGCTCTGTTAATTAAAGTTGGCAGTTCTATTGCAACATGAAGCCTCGCTGTCTTCATATAAAACCTCTTGATCTTTGCTTGGGCTCTGCTGGAGGGAGAACTCCACCTGCACCGGTGTTACCACTCATGCCAACCAGTTCCATGGACCGGCTTCGAGAGAGACCACCGCCGCGCTACGGCTCCCGTTCCCAGCGCCACCGGCTATCGTCATCACACAAGTCACCACCACACTTCCACCGACGCCCCTGCCAATTGTTGGACTGCTACCAAACTACCGTGATATAATGGGACGGACCCACCAGAGCCATACCTCACTCATGTCCGGTTGGCCTCCCTTCACGACGGCTTGACCGACGAAGAAGCAAGGCAAATGCCTAATGGAGTTACTAAAGCAGTTTATGGACATTTCTGGGGCTAAAGACAAGGACTGTGCGCAGAGCAATTTGGTACAGCAGGAGGTCAACACAGGAGATGCCTGGTCTCTCTCTCTTCGCCCTCACCACCTGGCCCTTACCAAGTGGCAGGGGGCCAAAGGTTTTGCATGGACATTAAGCATAGTTAAAGCTGCTGTCACCAAAATGGACTTATACCAGCTGCCCCACATTGATCATGACCTGAACTACATTTCGGGCTCCAGTTGGTTCAGCTCTTTGGACTTATGTAGGCTACTGACAGGTGGAGCTGGTACCTGAGGCAAGGCCCAAGACTGCATTCACCATTGGTCAGGGACTCTACCAGTTCCTGGTGATGCCTGGTGATTTTGGCCTACCCTGACCCTCAGTGCCCGTTTATTGTGGATACGGACACCAGCAATGTGGGGGTCCGGGGGGGTGTTATGATAGGCAAGTGACCCATAGAAGGGGGTGGTGGCCTATTTCAGCCGAGCTCTGGACCAAGCAGAACGTAACATACTGCGTGACCCACCATGAGTTGCCACCTGTAGTGGCGGCATTCTGCCAGTTTAGGCCTTATTCGATTCGATTCCCCCACACACAGATGGGCTAGTGGAGCGGTTTACCAAGACTGGCCACCCCTTCCTCAGGGACCAGCGGCCATCTTAACACTTGCTCACCACAATAGGATAAAAAGATAAGAAATTAAAAATATACAAATATACATAGACAAGCAGCCAAATACAGAGATACATCAAACCAATAGTTCGATGTATTTCTCTGGACGCCAACTATTTCGGGAAAAGTTGCGAGATGGTCGGACTCCGATCAGATCCTTGAACTGTCTGGAAGAGTGAAGCGCTGTACTTTCCCTAAAAGAAGGAGCGAACTACAGCTAGAAACAACCTTCTACTAGATTTTACAATGCAAAGTATTACAGTGGGATTCCAATTTGGCATTCTTTGATGTCTTGATCATGTAACGCAAACTGGTGCTCCCCCTAGTGATAGAAAACCCCACATGTAGCATTCATCGTATTGATGTGTAATATAACATAGTACAACAACATATCTTTCTAAGGGTGGGGCATTAAAGAGAGCAACCCAACTAAAGCTGCATTCAATTTGAGTTTCAGAGGGTTGCATCATCTCCGATCTGTTATTCAACAAAGTTGGTTGCAAAGTTGGACGCAATAAGTGCGGCTTATGGTGCTAAGTACATTTTTGATCAAGGCTTCTTGCACAATAATATTCATCTCATGTTCAACCACTGAGATGTTAATAATAAATCAGGATTAGAATAATAAAACAATTGGGATTCCGATAGCGAAATTGATGTATAGAGAACAACAAAATGATAGAGAAAAATGCATGGTAATCTGTCCACAAAGATCACGCAAAGAGATCACAAACACAGACACACTCGTATTCTAAACAGCAGACAAATATACAGATTCACACAACGGCGCAAAAACGAACATGGACACACGTCATAGACATTATGGCTTTCACAAACGTCCCACTCATTGGAGAACAATCTTTGGGGGCACCCAGCCCGGACAGAAGAAAGGCCCATTGTGTGCTCAGGAGGGTTTTTTTTCTAAACTGTTGAGTAACTGAGGCGATAGAGAAATAAGGGAAGACACAGCGGGAGGGCTTGACAGAGAGTGTGAGAGAACGAGAGAGAGAGCGAGACGGAGAGACAGAAAGAGAGAGAGAGAGAGAGAAAGAGAGAGAGAGAGAGAGAGAGAGAGAGAGAGAGAGAGAGAGAGAGAGAAAAGGGCTGGATGCACAGAGAGCCAAACGAGCTGAGAGAACATTGAGATCCATTAAGTCACTTTGTCAATATGGCTGGCAGGACACCAGGCTCCCACCCGTGGCTTCAGCATCCAAATGGCAGTAGAGCTCGGAAGGCACTCCAGCCCTCCATCTCCCTCCATCCCTCCTTCTGCCTCCCCGTTGTTCTCCCTCCTTCAGCCCTCCATCACCCTCCCTCCCAAAGTTCTTGTTTTATGTTTTTTATCTTAACTCATCGTGAGGATGTCTTTGTGTGGCTCATACAGCGTCTGTATGCGCTCAGATCGGCTGACTTGCTGTTGGAACCTCCCATTCGCGCCTCCTTCCATCGCTCTGGACTCCTCTTCATCTCTCGCTCTTCATCTCCGTCACAATTTCCTGCCAAATAATCACGTTCACACCTTCTCACTTGTTCTTCTTGTTTGACATAAACACATAGATCCACACAACCCAAACACACACCTGATGCTACAATGGCTGACGTCACCTCCTTTAGGGGTCCAAACTGGGGCCGTTTGAGTGACCCCATGTATCTCTGATGAACAGCTTGTGGTGGATGTTTATTTTGGAGATCGTTTGGTGGTGGGGAACTTCTCTGAAGTTGATATTTTCTTTAACAGTGACCGTTTTAGATCCCCACTGGTTTGCTTTATATTTTCATTTTCTTCGGGGTGTTTTATGAAGACACCACATGCACAGCCCCGGGACGTCGCCGGCCTACGAGGCTCCCAAACTAGTAATGCGGGAATCCTGACCGATGTGTTCATAGCGGACACATGTTTTAACTTAATCGGGATTTGGGAATTAGTCTGGCAAAAGAGACATTTGCTTGTTTTTGTTTGCGTCTCATTTACTGCACCCAGGCACGCAGGCATTCGCACGGGTTTCGAATCTCAATTTGGCAATGTAAAGGGCCATGTGCTGTGTGTCACACCTTTCATACTGTCATACTTTTGGTGCTTTTTGGTGCTACATGTGTTCCTTTTACTTTTGATTGAGTGATTCATTGAGTGAGTGAGTAAGTCTTTGATTCGTGAACTGAAAATATTTACTGAGGACTAAATGAAAAAGACCAATCAGTTTGGTAAATTTCATATTGAATGTGATTGATTTGCACTTTGCATTCCAGCAAAATTAATAATTTTGAAGGAAATTTAACGATCCCCATGAGAATACCATGCCCATTCACAACTCCACAGAGACAACCAACTCTTCTGATTCTTATTCACCGTTGAAAGGATCTCCCTTGCTCACCTGTGCATGACTTGCCGAAGCGAATCAAATGCACAAAATCAGAGTCGGACTCTTTTTACCGAGCGACTCGTTCAGAAACAAATCTCAAAGAAGAGCCGAAGCTTTGATCACTATCTCCAGCCCAAATGCCGCCCTTACCGTGACTCGAGAAAATATCCTGTGTGAATCCTGCAATATTGCAGGTTTTTGATGACAGACCTGGGTCAATCCTGTCTGGTCTTCATGGTGTCTCATACCAGAATGATGACTCATAGAGCAATAACAGGGTTTGAAGCTCTTCTTTACCTCATTTCCATTTATTTTTCTTACACCACATCAAGTGTGTTTCAGTATCAACACTATTTTGTCAGGCATATGTTTGCATTAATACATACACAAACAGCAACCCAAGTCAGTCGATTTCATTATCTAAATAGAAAAGGAACATTCATGCAACGTTAAAATAATAGTTTGGTCTTTGGATAATTCATCATAGCACACAATACAGGAAGAACTGGGATGTCTTGAAATGGTGAAGAAGACACGGCAGGCAGACAGCATTTGCCTATGTTTACATAGTTCTCTGTGTGACACCTATGTCTCAGTGTCCTGTGACTGACCCCTCTGTGGATGGAGGACGACTCCCTGTGGGCTGGCGAGACAGGAGAAGGACTTTGGGGGGATTTTCTCCACTTCCAGCAGATTGTTCTCCAGGTGGACAGTGGTCAGTCTGGAGCCAGAATTACGAGGGTGACACACCTCCCACTGCTGAACCGTCCTGCAACAACAATTCAGATTAGATTTGTGTTACGTAACCCTCTCACCGGCTTGTGCGAACGCAAAATAATGAAGTGACGCGGTGAATCTATTCCCCAAGTACTTCCTTTCACATTGAATTCTGCATCTTTCCCTTGAAATCGATTCCCACTTACAAAATAACAGCAGTAAATTTGGAAACGCTATGTAATAACCATTTCTGGGCACCTTGCCAATGCAAGCTCGATGGTTGGGTTACTTTTCAGGGGTTATGCTTGCAGAGCCCTAATTGGACTCTTGTTTTCCATGCAGGGAGATGACAATAGCTTCTTTTTATCCAAATCTAGGACTCTGATTGGTTCTGATCGAGCTAAAAAGATTTCCCCCTAGTGAGCACTTAAGTCTGCTCACTTTGATATGTCGTGTATTTCGAGATTGATTTTAACTTTGGCATTTGCATTGAGCTCGGTGCATTAATACTGTTTGCTGAACATGATAATAAGAACAAGGTAATTTAGTTTCTTTGGGCAGGTCAATGATTGTTCTGTTCTAAGCATAAAGATCACGCGTTAGGTGGTGATAATTGTGACTATGGAGCTTTATTCAAAAATATAACAGACACAATTTGTTTGAGGCTGCAAATTCTGAGTCTCTGGACAACCCGGTTAGTATTGCACAAATTGCATCTACCAAGATAGATTTCTGTTCCATTCTTTCATTCTAGCTACTGCAGACCTACCTGATCTGGTTGCCGTCCAGCCTCAAGACCTGCAGGTTCTTAAACTGCCTAATGCAGTGCGGCACCGCTCCCAGAATGTTGTTGTCAAGTTGAAGCTCGGTAAGAGAGCGGTACGTCCCGACGAACGACACGTGCTCGATGTCTCCGTTGCTCAAGGCATTATGGGATAGATAGAGCAACTGTAGACCGGGCCGTAAGTGGCGGAGCGCGAAGGCGGGAATGTGACTGATGCGGTTGTGCTGTAGTTTGAGTTGATGGAGCGAACGAGGAAGGTTCATGGGGACGGAGGCCAGGCGGTTGTAGGACAAATCCAATGATTCCAGGGCACTGAGGAGAAGAACACCAAGAGACCAAAGTCAGGAAGACCCGATTCACGAGACAAAAGGTGTGACTGCAGGTGGAGAAACTGCAAAAAAAATTTAATAGAAAGACAGTAAAAAGAAGGGAAATATTTAGACTCCAAACCAAAAAGTCTAACCTCGGGCAGTGTTGTGTAATGGACCAGTCCCAACTAAGATCTCTTATTTATAAGGGACTGAAAGCACTCTAGGTTGGAAATAATAATCAGATGTTCTCCACCTCTGGCTCCGGCTGGGTTCTTTGGACTTTTTGGAGTAGGCTCCATGTTTTATCATTAACCTTTAAACTTGCATAGGCGTGGGAGGGTTTTTCACATCAACTGTGGTGGGACGTGGAGGTGGGAGTAACTGCAGGGGAGAACATAACAGTTTCTGGGGAGGTAAGATTGAAGAGCAGGTGGTGGTGGAGAGTGGTGATTTGGTGGTTTGGGGTTTCGGCTGTATGCTGGCGGTTAGTTGTGGTGGTCCCATTAGACCCCCAGTGAGAAATAAGCAATCCAGCTGCTGAATCTTCACTCATATTATACCTACGAGGCCTCATTTAAAAAGTTTGTTCCGACTTTCGTTACCGTGCTCCGGGGCTTGTGGGACACGGACACCGCACTGCGATCCACCTCGACTCTCTGACACCGGGATTTTGTATCAGCTCGTGCAGAGTAGAAAAAAACCCTTTGAAAACCGAACTTTCAGAATGTTCCGATGCCTCAGCGTTTTGTTCGCAACAATTACTTTTTCATTAGTTTACCTCATTATTTCAAACTTCAGAAACGACTATTTGGCAAACCATCTTGAATTAATAATCAAGTGCTTACAACCAGAGTAACATTTCGGCTAAGGATGGCGGGACATTGAACAAACAGAATGTCAGGATTTATCAATATCTAATCTCCCATTTCTTACTGAATCTATAAAGACACATAATTGCTTTAAAAACCCATTCACCATCCCAACTCTGTCAGCCTGGTGGAAATTCAACAAACCCAGTGGTTACACTCTATCCCCAAACAAAATTCACGCCAATCTGGCACAACCCGGATTTTCTGGTGGTATCATCTCCAACAACATCCTACAACCACCTCCAATGATTGAACATCTTACTCATAAAGGATATTTAAAAAAATCCTTCTTCCAGAATATACAAACTTTTATAAAAAACAGATGACACTTTATCTTTACCAACCATGGAATGGGAAAATGACCTTGCTGTTTCCACCGATATAAACTTCTGGAAGCTTGTAGGCAACAACACCTTTTCTATGACCCACAATTCCAAAATGCAACTTATCCAATATAAGATTCTGCACAGAGCTCATATCACCAAACACAAAATGTTCCAAATGGGTTTTGCTCACTGTTCCCTTAATGCCAGAAATGACTACTTTAATGCCATCTGGCTCTGCCCACCTCTCCAAACATTCTGGAACAAAATCACCCAGAAGCTATCAATCCTTCTATGTCACAGAATTCCAGTCTCCTCAGTGTGTCTCCTCGGCTGACCCACCACTTAAACACCACCAACCTATTTTGATCGCCTTAACAATTGCTAAGAAAATAATATTACTCATTTGGAAAAAAAGAGATAATCTCACCAATAGTAACATTAATTAATGGAATACATCCCACTGGAAAAACTATCGGCAATATCCAAAAACAAGGTTGATTCATTTAATGAAATATGGGCTACTTTTGTGTGTTGGTTTGAGGTGTGGTTGTGGGTTTGGGGCTCGTGTCAGGGACGGGGGCGGGGGTGTTCGGGTGTTGGCCCTGTGGTTGTCGGGTCGGCGCA